>NW_006239275.1:495619-561346 GCF_000226075.1 Solanum tuberosum | reverse complement strand
AGCAATTTAGCTATGTTCCAGCCCATTTACAAGTTTAAAATATTCAGCAATTTGGCTATCCAAATGCAGCCCATCTCGGCCCATTTTTTGCACAAAATGTAGCAGCCCAACTACTCAATTGAACGGACCCATTTCCTCTAACATGTCAATTTAACCCTATTCATAAACTCTAGCAGTCATACCCCACCCCTCATTCCATTTTCAACCATGGTAGGTAGCACCATAACTGTGGATAGTCTTTGTCCAACCTTTTTGAGCAAATTTCATCCATTCACTGTGTTCTAGCATATCCTAACGTTCAAAATTTCCTTCTCACTCATATTCAACAATTTAGTCAACACAAGAAGCCAAATAACTTTTTGATTTTTGATTCTTTGGGGCAGAAGTTCACTGTTAAAACAACTTGATTTACGGAGTCCAAAATGTTCATGTGATTTTTCTCCAACCAAGACAAATTTGAAATTCAAAATAAATCCCGCTCAAACTCCAAGCTCTGAGCTTTATTTTTTCTTTCTATAAATACTCCCATATATCTTCAGTTGAACAGACGGGTTTTGGTTAGCAAAAGAGATCACGAAAAAGCTTGAACATTCCAAAGAATACCACTTTTTTACATTTTCAATATCTCCTACTTTACTTTCTCTTTTGTTTGACTTTGTTGGAGGAACGAGCGTAGATTCTTGATCGAAGACGACTCAGTTCACTGCCCCATAGCAGGTGATATTTGCGTCCTTTCTCCTCTAGTTCTGCTTTTGTTATGCCAATTTTTATTTTTATTTTTTTTGAGAAAGCTACGGGTCAAGAGTAATCTTTGTTCATTGGGCTATAATAGTAAGTGAGTTTAAAAGATATTATGTTAAGTTTAAGTCATGTGAGAACTTGGCAGTTTTATGTTCTTTTTTAGGTAGAAACATGCTTAAAAGATATGACTATTACTTTTCTTAGTTTAGCTTACTATATATATATAGTGTGCAGATTATGTGTCTTTCCTTAATTAAAATATGGATTTATGCCTGTAAAGGCACACCTTTCCTTACCTATAGCTTTTCTCATTTTTTTTAAAAATATATACAAAGCATAAGTTGAAGTTTTCCTCTCCTACTTTGTAGTATATATATATGTGGCATTTTTATAACCGGAAAGCTTATATCATAATTTTTATTATTGTTCAAACCTCTAATGACTAGTACTTTTGTAGCTTAAACATGAAAAGATTTGTCTATTATTCTTATTCTTTAAAAGTTGTTTGTAGTAGTGGTTTTGAATTTGTTCTGCATTTGCGTGTTTTAATGTTTTGAATAGTAAGATATTGTGTCATTTAACCGAATTTTATATCTAGTTTATTTGATATTGAGCATTGTGATTTGTCTTACTAACTCTTCTTTTTTTTTTTTTTTTTCTGTTTTTACTTTCTTTGCATGAACAATTTTGGGGCAAAAATTGGAGTTTCTTTGAGAGACTCTCACTACGACATATCCTCTTTCCATCGCTAAACTTGGGATATGCATTTCCCCTTTATTTCCCTCTCTCGCTCCCTCGAATTAGATCCGAGCTGAAGTTAAAGAAGACGAGCGAAGAAATTTGGAAAAAATATTTATATTTTTTTCAATTCTATTTGTTATTATGATGTGTTTGTTTTGGCTTGTTTGTGAACTTGTGTATTGCTATATCTTTTGCACTTTGTTTGCTTTGCTGTGCTTTTGGGGGGGGGTTAGTTTACTTTTTATTATTATTATTATTATTATTATTATTATTATTATTATTATTATTATCATTATTATTATCATTTATGATTTAGTTGTTATTTTGTTTAAGGTTTTCCTTTGGTTTCTTTTTTTAAAACATTTTCTTTTACATCATTTTAAACCCACTAATTTTTCATTAATTTTATTCAACTTGGCAGTGACCCTTTAAAAACAAATAAATAAATAAAAATATTTTGTTGTAATCATATTTTTTTTCCAAAAATCTTTCAAAAAGGAAACATCTTATGAATTCATGAATAAAAGTTTTTATACTATATCTTTTAATCACATATTACGGATCAACAACAAATTGATTTAGACAAATTATCCTTTCTTAAATCTCCATCATTTTCAATATAAATATAAAAGAAATTTTCAAATGTTGAAATGTTTTCCAACTTACTTATTTGACTTTTCTGATTCTTTTAGTATTCACTTTCTTTAAAATTAATTAACCTAAGTTTGGCTGGTTAACAGTTTTTAACTGAACTTAGAGGATGCCTTATCCCTTTCCTATAGGATAATTAGAACTCTTAACTAGAATAACATAGGTTTAGTAAACCTTAATTGAAGTCAAATTTTAGCATTACTGAGTTAAATATTTAGGTGTCCTAATTCACCATAATTAATTAGGTGGGGACTTCTTGACTTAGTTAATAATTTAGAAATCACCAAAATGTTGTACACCGTTTGGACCTCAAGTTAAAATGGGGTATAACATCTACATTATGCTTATATTGATGTTTTATGCTAGCCATCATATTTAGTACATTATTGTACTAACGCATACTCTTTCCTACATTCTTATCAAATGTAGGGTCAGGCGATATTGACTTCCATCCTCATGCCTAGGATCTTAGTATAAGCAAGTAAGTGAAGATTTGATGAGTCCTCATAGCATCGAGGATTTGACTACCTTTTTTTATGTCTTTCTTTATGTTAGAATTTTTGTAAGGGTTGTGTCCCAAGACTAATCAAGTATTAGATGGTTTGAGACAAGTGTTAAAGACTTCCGTTTCGTGTAATGAAAGACTTTGATTGTATTGGAAAATGTTTTAAATTTTCGCACTTTTCTATTACTTTATGTTATGATATGCTAAGTGGATTGTATGAGGCCTCTCAGGGTCGTATACGCCTTATTACATCTAGGAAGTACCCTTGGGTCATGACAGAAGTAGGGATATAGATCGGTAACATTCTTGCTCTTTAAAATAGCAATTGCGTACGCACAAGGTATCTCGTCAAGTTGAAATCTCCTACAATTACATATTTTTCGCTCAAGGCAAACAATGTATATTTGTCTACCTTCATACAGTGAAAAAATAATTTAAACAGATGCAACAACCTGCAAACATTTAAAAGTTAGTGATACATTACATGATAATTCACTACAAAACAACTAATGTCTCATGTATCATTCAAAATTATAGTACATTGAGCCGTTAAAAATAACAAGATACATTTTAATCACTAATTTAATATAGAATTAATACAATAAGTATATGATACATCTTCTTGTATACACTTTACTACATGTATCAGATACACATCAACAACCTGATAAAATAAATGTGACAATACACAATAAGAAGCTCCTTAAGAGAGAGAAATCGATTAATACATGTTTTTGGAATATGAATATAATTGTCACTAACCTGTTATTTGCTTATTTCTTAAATACAATTTTTTATGCATTCTTCATTAAAAATATACATATAATATTCAAAAGTCGCAACCGTGGATTAATCGATGGAGTGTGAAGGGACCACAAAGAGATAACTCTCACAATGATTAGCACTTAGTATCCAGTCAATCAAAAAACTTTTGAATTAACTGATGTATTCAATTACTCCAAAATAAATTTATGTGGCAAAGAAAATTTAAACTAAGCTACCTAGCAAATGAAATATCAGTTTCACAGGTAGAGATTTTTGGGTGGACTCGGAAAGACCGTTACTACCACCTTTTTCACTCTCAGGCAAAGGTTGGTCAGAATCATCGGTCTTCTCTGTCAGTTTCTTTGACAGGAGAGTTGCTTCTTAATTTGAAAGGTTCTTTGATGAAAAGGGTGAAGAAATTTGAATTTTAAATTTTTTGGTTCCTTTACGCTAATGACTGAATCGTTGACAGTAATTTTGAATGGAATAGCACAATTTATGGGATCTTAATTTGATTTTCAGTTTTTTTTTCCCCCCTTAATTAGCGCAACATATGGATATTCTAGGATCTTAATTTGATTTTCAGTTTTTTCCCTTAATACGCGCAACAGATGGATACATAATTTATCAACAATAATGTATTCGGATCCTTAGTTATGTATCCAGAATGCCTAAAAAATATGAGATTTTTGTAATTAGAAAAAGAGTAGGGATAGAAGGTAATTTCACACTTACACTATGGGATTCTTAAAATTTATACTTTATATTATCATCATTCTGTGATTGATTTTTGGCACATTTTAGTTTAGGACTTAAGGTTCTTAGAATAAAATTGTTACACGCCGAAAAATTTCTAAGCTAAGATCTGAACTATTGTTCATTTATGCATAATGTCGTGTCAAGTGATTCTTAATTATTCTTAGGTGCTAAGGTCAATTCTTTAGTGTGAAATTATTTTTGGATATCAATTAAGGTCACTAGAATCTCCTAGCACAAAGTTGAGTTGAAAGTTTTTTTACCGATTGAGTTTCAATATAAGATTTTACTTGGGTCGATTTCAAATGATCATATCTCTCAGATCATAATGAATTAGATAGTCCATGACCTATTAAATTAAAAGATTACGAGTCATATTTCCAACGACACCAAGTTTGCCTCATTTCGAGTTCAGGGTAAAATGTTATGCATGTTTTAAGAAAAGAATACACATTAAAATACTTCTTAAAAATTTGATTAAATACAACTCCTTCCGTCCCATACTAGATGGTATCTTACTAAAAAAATTTGTCTCATATTAGTTAATTACTTGCTAAATCAAGATAATATTAATTAATTTTTTCTTATTTTACCCTACAGTTAATATGATCTTTTGAATGTGAAAAATTCTCAATACTAGCTATTCCTATACTCTATTTATACTTTTTCTAACTTATTTTTATGTACATTGATATGAATAAAGGGTAAAATAGTAAAATTGATCAATCTATTAATGATTTCGTAATTATCTTGTAAAATAAAAAAATGTCCATCTAATATGAGACAGATGAAGTAATTATTATTGATAGATATTTTTAATGTTAATTGACCAAACAAAATTTATTTTTTGCCAACATATATTTCTTGAAATAAGTTAAATTTTAAAAATGGACTAAACACGCATGAACAATTTTCAGAGGTCAACATAATTACATGATAAAAAGTACTTCGTCCATTCCATATTAAATGATCATTTTACTAAATCAAGAAAACATTAATTAAATTTTTTCTATATTACCCTTGCAATTAAATTATTTTAAAGTGTTCGCATTTGTTTGTAAAATATCCAAGAAATTCTTTCAAGGGATGAACTAGTAAAATTATCTTCTTATTTATAATTTTTTAATATGTGTAAAGAGAAAAATGATCAACTAATATGGGAAGGAGGGTGTAATATACTCTCCTCCTTTTTTTCATTTTTTCCTTTTTGGTGTTTCACTTTGGTTTTTCCTTTGTCTTTTCCTCGATTTATTTTACGCAAACATTATTTTCTTGGGCGTTGAGAAGTGTAATCTCCTACTCTCTTTTTTTTAATCTTAATCAACAAATGACTTATCACTTCCTTTAAATTGCAAACAAACTAAAAGGCTTCTAATGAGTGATTACTCCGCACAGAGTAAAGTTAATAGATAATTTCAAATAATCAAGATAAGTGTCATGATCTGCCACTCTATCACTCAAATTAGGCATAATATAAGTGAGAATAATTTAGATTCTTGGAGAAGTTTGAAGAAGACTCTAGAATACTTAAGAGGAATTATTGGAAAACTTTAGAATTATCTAGGCTTGTAGATAATTCTAGAAGAGGGACTAGATTGTAAATATGTAGAGATTTGTATAGTAATTTTTATTTACATTTTAGCCCCTATGAGAGTAGTATAAATAGTGGAGCTCTCATTTGAAATTCAATCAAGCAAGTTGTAAGCAATCTTCAAAAACAATACAAAGCCTTCTTTAAAAACTATCTTGTGTCTTTCTTCATTCTCTTGGCGATCTAAGTTTGAAAAGGCTTACTTGAGCTTACAAGATCGTGAAAGAGTCGTGAGTAAGTTGTCAAGTGCCACACAAACTGTTAGTTGAAGTTCAAGTCCGTGACAAAGTGGTATCAGAAAAAATATTAAAACTAAGGTAATGGCTAACGAGGGAGACATCAATGCTTCTAGCACCACCAACGTCATGCCAGATGGTGGAAAGAAGCACGAAAACATAAGAAAGCACCTTAGGAGTAAAGAGGAATTGTTGCTCGACCCTACACCAAGTGAAATGTTGATATCTCACCAACTTTTGACCACTGAAGCGAGTGACAATGAACATGGTGAGGAGCATGATGTCATGTGTAGAGTAGAGTAGATCGCAGGGGTTGACAGGGCGAGGCAAACTATAAAATTCTTAGGCAAGCACTTGAACAAGGTCAATGTCAAGTTTAAGACTCTCGAGGACTTCACCCTTGAAGAGAATGACAACATCCGCAAAAAGTTGGAGGCACGTAGGCATGTGTAATATGAGATGAAGGAAATTATCACTTCCTTGGAGTGTCGACTCATGGATGCATTAAGCACGATTGAAACCATGAAGGCTGATATGGAAGCGCTCAAGGGAGAAATAGAAGCTGGAGGATCTATGACATCCAATGCAAATAGGTAGGCCAAGATTGAGACTCCCAAACCACCGATGTTCAAAGACGTTTGTGACGCACAAGTGGTGGAGAATTTCCTGTGGCATTTTGGAGAATTACTTCAAGTGTAAAAGGGTGAAGAGTGATGAGAATAACATCAACACTGCAGTATTGTACCTCTTGGAGATGGTCATGCTATAGTGGAGGCGAAAGGAGTAGGAAATAGGGAAGGGGCTTTGCACCATCAACACATGGGAGTAATTCCGAATTAAAAGATATGTTGTTCCACTTCATGGATAGTGTGACGACCCAGGGGTACCCCCTAGACGTAACATGGCGTACTTGACCACGAAGGTGTCTCATACAAACCCTTAGCATAATCATAACATAAGATACTAGAAAAGTATAGAAAAATTTATAGAGTTAAACTCCCTCGATCCTTGTAGCATTAGCCCTTCGAGTAGTCACATCTTGAAGATCATCGGATAAGGAATAAGAGAAAGACATTATCGAGTTAAACTCTATTACACGACTTAGAGTAATGAAAGATGTGTAGTTTCCTAACAGCTTATAGCCTCTTATTCATAAATGTGGAGCGCTTCACACTATGAAAAAGACTCTACTAGACGTCACTTATGAGACATCATCCTGAAACCATCCCAACATCTTGTGCTCTGATACCATGTTTGTTACGACCCGAGCCTACATCCCAGACGTAACACGGCGTACAAGAATCTGAAGAGCCTCATACATGCCACATAGCATTCATAACATAAGACATAAGAAAATGGTACGAAATTTAAAAACTTTTATCCATGCAATCGAAGTCTTTATTTAAAATCAGTGATTGTCATAGAGGGGCTCTCATTTAAAATTCAACCAAGAGTTGTAAGCAATATTCCAAATCAATACAAAGTCTTCTTTAAAAACTCTCTTGTGTCTTTCTTCATTCTTTTAGCAATCTAAGTTTGAAAAGCTAACTTTAGCTTACACGATCATAAAAGAGTCGTGAGTAAATTGTCAAGTGCGGCACGGAACTTTAGTTGAAGTCTAAGTTTGTGACATATGTCTAACAAAACCAAGCTCATACAAAGATCACATCTTTTCAAGTACATTATTTACACCCAATAATGAAACACCAATAGCCCATTGATATCCAATCTTCTTTGAGTGATTGTTTGAAAAGTCATCTTGGTAATTGAATTTGATATAATTGAGTGTAATTACATTGTGTGGTATGTTTGATTGGTCATTTAATTACTTGGTCAGTAAGTAATTGAGTGTAATTGACAGAGGGTAATTACACTTTTCAATTCACAGGGGGGCTGTGAATTGCCGATAATTTCATGGTGTAATTATAAGTTGATTACTTTTTAGTTTCTTCTTTTTATTTTTATTGTGTTTTAATTTACCTTTATTTATATATATATCTGAAATATTTAAGTTAATATCATTTATAAATGTCCTTATTTTCTAATATACATTTTAATTTTAGATAATTAACTTGTATTTTAAAAGGTTGATATAATAATATAATTGTATTTGTGCAACCATTGAACCAAACAATACATTCGTAAATATACTATAATGATACTGTGACAAATAAATAGTTCAGATAAATTATTAGATTGTGTAATTCCTAGGCTGATAGTTACTACTATAATAGTTACGCCAATTTCAATTAGGGTGATTTTTCAAATCTTCTATCTATATAATAGGAGAGGAAAAACTGACACATGTCAGCATCATAAAAGTTAGGAATATTTTTTGCATTAAAAAGACAAAAGAAAAAAGAAAAAAAGATTTAAATTATTAAAAGAAAAAATTTACGTATGAAACTCTAACTGTCATAATGCAATTCAACTTTAAAATAAATAAAGTCAAAATTAAAATATTGAAAAATGATTGTTTTAAACATATAATATTGAGAATAGCCTGTTACGGCAACTTAAAATAATATTATTCTTTCCCTCTTTCTTCTACGAATTAATATTTGTTATTTAAAAATTAAAAAAAAAAGATAAAACCCCACAAAATTCTCAAAAAAAAAAAAACTGCACACTAATAACTAGATACGTGGGAAAAGGGAAAGTATTTTAGTATTATTTTTTGGGAAATTTTCTGGAAAAAAAAAACAAAAAGGACGAAAGAGAAAGAGGCAGGATTTGAAAGATGGAGAAGCATTGGAAGAAATAAATCTAAGAGAGAAAATATTTTTTTTAAAATCATATGAGAGAGAAGTAATTGGAAAATGTGTAAATAAGGTGAGATAAAAATAGGAAGTAAATTAGGATACGCATTATTTTCTAAAATAATGATATTTTGATATTTTTACTAATATTTAAAAAAAATGGAGGTTTTTACTAATTATGTTAAGTTTTTTTGACTAGTTTGCTAATTTTTCCAAATAATTATACCTTATAAAAGTTTAGTGCTAACTTCATGCCTATCAATTCTATAAACATTTATATTTAACTCATCTTTTAAGCTAATAAAATTTTATTCATTTTTTATCTTCTTTTAGGTTTTCTCTATTTTGCAACTTTTTTATTGACATGATTTGTCTTATTTATAGATTAAAAAAGGTGTTGGTCATTTTTAGCATTTTAATATTTATTTATTATTAAAATTGTCTCATAATTTTGTCCTAGGCTTAATTGCATTTCTGCCTTGGTGAATGTGCAGAGAACGTTGGGAATTATGGCATTTTCTTTTGTTGTCCGTTAGTGGACTTTTCTTATGCCTAATTAATCCATTTTATTCAATTGTTCCTTAGGCTTGAATGCATTTTGTTTAATGGCTGAATGTGGTCAGCCTTGGCCAGGGGCGTAGGCACATGTATGTGAGGGTGTCCAATTGGACACTTTTCGTTGGAAAAAAATATCGTCTATACAAATAAAATGATACATGAAGTGATTAAATAATATATTTTGGACACACTTGACATAATTGGTTGTTATAGCCTAGTGGTTTAAAATATCTTTAATGTGGTTTTAGACATCTTTAATGAGTCAATGTTCGCGTGCTCAAATCTCACTTGCAACAATTTTTTCTCCTTTGTAAAAAGAGCTTTTGTTGTTTAATTTTTGGACCCTCTTCCTGAAATTTCTGGCTCCACCACTGGCCTTGGCCATTATTTCTCCTCTATTCAATCTCCATTTTCTCACTTTTTATTCCTCCATTATTCGTCGTAACATATGTAATTTCTAGGTCATTTATCTTCACTATTTACTATCCCATTATCTTTCCTATTCATTGCTAGGAAGACTTCTTCTAGTATAAATAGTGGTGGTCGTCATTTGGTTTGAAACAGACAATACAACAAGAATATAGAGTGCATAAAAGCTAGTCAAAAAGAGAGTTCTTATTAGTTCAAGGGAGGTGTTTTTTTTGTGGAGTTTTGGACTCAGCTCTTGTCCAGAGTTTGTTGAGTTATACTTTGTTATTAGGTTGTTGTATCATGGAGGGGACAAGTCAAGAGGACTACCAGTGAAAAACATTTGATGCAGTGGGCTTGAATCTCCTTAAAGAGAGCGAGATATCCGCGCCTCAGCTAGAAGAGATTTTTATTTCTTCATTTTTACTTTCAATTGTAATCTTATAATATTATAATTTTCACTAACAAAAAATATTTGTGATATTAATTTTACCTTTATTAATTAAGAGTAATGCAAAGTTTATAAAATATTACGTTACAAAATGGATGAATTACCTATCCGTTCTAAATTACATTTTGTTAAGTGTGATGTAATGACTTTTAATGGCTAACTCGAATAGGTCAGATACGAGGGAAAGAGCCCATAAAAGAGAGATCGGATGCCCTTTCCGATGCAGTTCAATGTCATTAACATTCCACATACGTTTCTTAGAAATTACTTCTTCTCTTTGAAACTCCTATTTTGCAAATGTATCTTGAGTGAGCATAACACTACACTACCAATATAAACAAAAAGAAGAGAAAAACATTTTCCTCCTTTCTTCTTATTCTTAGAATAGTTTTGGGAAATTGGTTTTGGACAACCTCCAAACTCTCAGCCACGAGTGCACGTGTTTGAGGGTAACTGTGGAACCTTGGAGAGCGATCGGCTACAACGATTTGCACCGGAGTCGAGCTGAAATCGTTTTCAAGACAGTGGCTTGCCACGACACAATGTTTGTGATAAGTTGTTTACTACTTTATAATTCTAATCCATATCAATATTGTAGTATTTTCCCCAATAGTATCAACATTCACTATTATTAAGGAAGGCTTATATGTTCTTAACTGTTATTGTTCCAGGGCCAAACAATCCAAAACATAAAATTGATATTTATCTACAACCTTTAATAAAGGAATTGACTTTGTTATGGGAGACAGAGTTAGAAACATTCGACATCTCAAAAAGTAAAACTTTATACTAAGGGCAACTTTGATATGGACGATCAGTGACTTTCCAGCATATTCTATGTTATCAGGATGGAGTACTGCAGGTAAGTTGACATGTCCTTATTGTATGGAGGAAACACAATCCGTTAGATTAGAACATGGGAGGAAAATATCTTAGTTTGACTGTCACAGAATGTTCCTTGATCAACATCACCCATTTAAGAGATATCGTAAAAACTTTCTTAAAAGCCAGACTGTCAAAAGGCCACCACCACCCTATAGAACATGAGAGGAAATTCTGAATCAAATTTGTGACTTGGGAATAAGAAAAGTCACAGAGTTAGATGCGGAAGAATTTAATAAAAGACTATGTAAGTCTTGTGGATGGAAAAAGCGAAGCATCTTTTGGGATTTGCCTTATTGGAGGTCTAGCATGATTAGACATAACCTTGATGTCATGCATATTGAGAAAAATGTTTTTGATAATGTGTTTAACATAGTTTTTAATATTGACGACAAAACAAAAGATAATCTGCAATCTCGTCTTGATATGGTAAGTTATTGCGATCGACCTCAATTGGCAAAGGATACTAGTGGAAAATACCCCAAAGCTATATATACAATAGACAAGGAACAAAAAGCTATCTTGTTCGATTGAGTGAAAAGCTTAAAGTTTCCAGATGGGTTGTTTCTAATTTGGGTCGATGTCCAGACACAAACACGAAAAGATTGTTTGGCATGAAAAGTCATGATTGCCATGTGTTCATGCGAAATGTTTGGACTATTTGATCTTGAGCAAAAGGTTTATCAGAAACAACTTCTTTTTTTCTATGAGAGAGAGGTGAGATCAGCATACACTTTATCCTATCCAAACTCTACTTTGTGGGATTACACTTGACAAGTTATTGTTTGTTTATGAAATGTAAACAAAATTTTTCAACTTCAATTTCAATTATGATTTGAAATTTTAAATTCTCCAAGAAGGAGGATTTCAACTTTCTAGTTGTGATTTTATTTTTAAAAAATGTAAAAAATTTGACTCATAAGTTTTTTTTTTTTTTTTGCTAATTACTACTGTATATTGTTGATTTATTATTACTTTTTATAAAATTGTGTACTTGGAAGTCTATATTAGCATGTAATTCCAAACATTTATTTCTAAAAGAATCATGAAGATATGTCGTTTATTAATGCACCGTCCTAAGATATTTAGTTATCATATTTATGAATTATGATTTGCTCATTTTCGTGAAGCCATAAAAAATAGAGTGTTTTCTAAAATGCAACCAAGAAAGTCATACCCCGTGAAGACATGAAAACGAGAATTTGGTTTTCTAGAATGACAATCAAGAGATGTCGTACCCTCTGAAGAAATGAAAAAAGAAAAATAGGAAATTTTGTTCTCTAAAATGCAATCACTATGGAGGAATAAATAAGAAGAAAAAAAAGGCTTTTATTTTTTAAATGGCAACCATGGGATGTCGTACATGTAACACATCGAAAGTGCATAACTCAATTAAACTAGGAAAGATGCAAAAAGTTTGTTGAAGTATGTAGAAAATACTTTTACGAAAGGCATTTATGACATGTACAAAGTTTCCTGGACCGAAGATGCCACCCGTGGGATGGACTTTAGAGGTTGACTTTTGTCAAAACCCAAAAGTCGAGTCCATGATGACACAAATCCCGAGAACCTCAAAAATAATGTGTAAGCTGAAAGAAATAACCCATACGAAACATTCAAAGAGAAGTAAGGCCACAACCGATATGAAAACAACAAAAAGTTTCCAAAATCTGCATCTAGTACATTTCTAGATTCTGAAATACATCTCAAGTCTTCGAAAGGAGATTAAAGACTGTAGATGAAAGATGGAGGCCAATGACGATCTAATAAACAAGATCTCACCACAACACTGAATGAAAAGAAATTGCTAGATTTGATCATGCGCTACGAAGATCACCCTGACTAGGATTTGTATTAAAAGATAATAGAAGTAGGGGTGAATACAATCCACATGTACTTAGTAGGTTAGAACGACTGAGTAGCAACTAATCAGATTTAAAAAATAAACTATGAAACGCTTCCACCTGCATACAAAAATGCCCCATTCTGACATCGGTGCCGCCAATTAATATAATAGCGGCGCAAATAAAGTAAACACAAAAGGGTTCATAAATAGGAACAAAGTTTATTTTTATGAATTTAAAAAATTGAGTCCATAAAATTACCTTAGAAAAAATCTGTTATATGTACCAAGCTTCTCGATATAGATGAAAATATATTTATTCAATTCAATCAACTTTTCACCTTCTACTATAATTGCCTTCTTTATTAGGAGATTTTAATATATATTCACGTATTTATCCACCTTCAATTTTTATAATTCTTAATTAATTTATTGATGTGAAGTAATAATGTATTAACAGATGAGAGACGAAAAGACAAAAATTAACCTATATATATTTGTAATAGGAGAGTTCTTATTTTCATTTTAATTTCTTGTTATGAAATTAACTTTTACCTATATTTTTGAGTCATAAACTTCATAACAGTTTTCAAATTTACACAATATCAATCACTAATCATATTCTTGAACAAATTTAATCTAAGAAAATATACATCATAAAAGAAATTGAAATAAAATAGGAGCAGAATTTGTTTTATGAATTTAAAAATTGAGTGCATAAATTTACCTTAGAACAAATCTGTTATATGTATCATGCTTCTTGATAAAGATGACATAGCACGAATCATTAAAATTTAACAAATGTTGAGCCAAAAATAGTAATGAAGTAAAAATATAAAACTTTCAACCAATAAGATTAGAAATCTCAGAGTATAAAGAAACTGACTGAGAATAAAACACATATAAATAAGCGTAATTAAGATATATATTCATCAATACGTCATCTCATTAGATGAATTACTACTATATACAAAAATTAAAATATATTGATAATTATGTTGGAGCATTTCTCAAGCACAACTAAACTAAAATGGTTGATACATATATGCATAGTTTGATAGTGAAAGATACATATATAAGTTAATTTTTGTCATTTCATCTCCCATCTTTTAATATATTATTACTCCACATTAATAAAATTAATTAAGAATTAATAAAAATTGAAGGTGAATGAATGCATGAATATATATTAAAATCTCTAATAAAGAAGACAATTATGGAGGGAGGTGAAAAGTTGATTGAATTGAATAAATATTTTTTTAATTATAAAAAATAAAATAAGTAAATGATTTTTTTCTCCCATCTTTTAACATATACAAAATTAAATAATGAAAGTTATAAATATGGAAGATTAGATAGTTATGAGTATTTTATTAATATTATTAAGACTATCATTTATAAATATGTAGAGGTGTGAGTTATAAATATGAATTTTTTAAATTAATTAATTGTAAAAATAAAAAATAAAAATAAAAAAAGGAGAAAAAAGAGAGATAAAAATAACTTTGCTTATATCTGATTTTATTTATTTATCTATATATTTGTAAATAACAATTACATTTGTAATATTTTAGTTACAATTATATTTATAAATGTTTTAAATTAAATAAAGAAGGCAAAAGAAGGAATCTTGGAAAGACATAAATAGTATAATATTAAGGAGGACAAATTATTTAACTACACTCCGTTACTTACCTTAATATCCATTTATCCCTACTTGTTTCAAAAATTTCAAAAATCCCTTATTTTACCTATGTATCCCGCATATATCCCGTGCACAACACTATGTATCCCGCATGTATCCCGTGCACAACGCTATGTATCCTGCTATGTGGAATGTATCAAACCTAATGTATCCCATGCACAATGCTATGTATCCCGCTATGTGGAATGTATCAAACCTAATGTATCCCGTGCACAACGCTATGTATCCCGCAAACATAATTTTTAAGGGATTTTTGGTAAATAGAAAACTAGAAGGGATAGGATGTTATTTAGTACTTATAATATGTGGTTCCTATAATTTATACTAATATTAATGAGGAAAGAGAAACTGTAAGTGTAGTTATTTTCTGAAATTTTTAATAGCATAATTATTTTGAATAAAAACGGAAGATAAAAGTAGGAGAAAGAAAAATCTTAGGAAGATATAAATATGTAGTAATAATGAAGAAAGAGAAGTTAAGTGTACCTATTTTCTGATTTTTTTTTTTTTTAAAGAACAAATTAAGGGAAAAAATTCAAAAAATTGATAAAAAAAATAAATGGTAATTCTAGTCAAAGAAAGGTACCACATTGAATTTTTATTATCCAGCTTTATATATATATTATGTTTTTCAACCTCCAAAGATCTCACCATTTGGTTCAAAATCACATAAAACTAAGCAAACATGACAACCTCAATAGGTCTCACTCCATAGCATACTATTGTTGAACGGTCTATATCAGTAGAAATATTGGCCATTGTAATGCATTGTATATCATATTAGTATCGGTTGTGTTGCCTCCTATTATTGTGGTATTTGAAATTTGTAATACATTGTATATCATATTAGTATAAGTCGGGATAATTTGATATTATAGTATTAGGTTCATCAGTCTCACGATTAACAAAAAGTGTTTAACTTAGTCTCGCAAATTAATACGATGACACTTGTATCTATATTTGGAGGCTATGAGAATTTTAGGAAATTTCATTTTTTTTATTCATCATTGTGCGTAATCAATTATCTCTTGAGTTTACTAAACTCTATGTTTTATCCTCTTACATATGTTGAGGATGAGATTAGCTACGATCGTATCGGAGATAAAAATAATAATAATTTATTAAGCATAGAGTCAACTAACATAAACCTAGACAAAGAGTAAGTGTTATTGTCAAGTTGACCTTTATCACGGTAAAAACAAAGTAAAAGAAACATCAAGTTTATCATCTTTTCCTTTTATGTTTACTCGTTTTAGTATGTTGACACATTTGTTTGGAACACAAATTCTCCTATTTTCTAAGAAACATATTATATATGTTCTACATTATATTCTGCTTGTTTCAAAATTTTCTGTCCTTAATTTTAGTGGTTTTTAGCTAGGCCAAAATATGTCTTTCTCAAAATAATTATTTCTTCTAAACATATATCTTAGTTAAAACAGATACTTCATGATTGACATGTATAAATAATGTCAATTCTTCATTAAAATATCATTTTATTACTTGATCTTTCTCATTTAGTATTATTTGAAATTGCATAAGAGTAATTTGGAAAGATGTTTGTAACTAATAGAATTTTAAGTGATGAATAAGGGTTGAAATAAAGTGATGAAGCTAGTGGAATTATATATGATAAATAGATAAATGATAACAAATTATGTTGTATATATATGATAAGAAATAAAATTAAAATAACAAAAACTACTAGATCTTGAAATTACCAGATCTTATGTAAGCATTCTTTCTTATCATAAATAAGAATCATTCAATACGAATTATACATAAGTATTAGGGGGTGCCTTGTGCTTTCTCAATTAGTATTATTTGAAATTGCATAAGAGTAATTTGGAAAGATGTTTGTAACTAATAGAATTTTAAGTGATGAATAAGGGTTGAAATAAAGTGATGAAGCTAGTGGAATTATATATGATAAATAGATAAATGATAACAAATTATGTTGTATATATATGATAAGAAATAAATTAAAATACAAAAACTCTAGATCTTGAAATTACCAGATCTTATGTAAGCATTCTTTCTTATCATAAATAAGAATCATTCAATACGAATTATACATAAGTATTAGGGGGTGCTAGGGAAGCAATGCAACAACAAAGTTTGCTCACATCACATCCACAACTTTCATAATTAATATGATCTCTACAATAGGCCACACAATCTTCACCAGTTTAACATTCAAACGTCTCCATCTTATCATATGAATGATTATGTTTTTCAACCTCCAAAGATTTCACCATTTGGCTGAAATCACATAAAATTAAGCAAAACATAACAAGAAAAATTAATTTAGACTTTGCCATTACAAGTTTGAAGCAAGTGTATGGATAGTTTCTTCTGTAATAAAACTTCAAGTGAACATGTATTTATACACTCAAAAAAGATAGCAACCTATACACTATTAAAGAATTTACCTAAAATGGGACAAAATTATGCCATGCTAATATATGGTATATTGTATTTACTTTATATAATGGTTCTAATTAAGAGTCTGTTTGATATTGCTTTTAAAAATAGCTTATTTTTAGAATCATTTTTCTAAAATGGCTTTTTAGAAAAGTGTTTTTGAAAAAAAATAAAATTGTGTTTGACTAATTTATTTGAAAAGTGTTTTTCATAAGCAAATTGTGTTTGACTGATTTAAAAAAATATATATTTTTGAGAGTCAAATTACAAAAAAGGATAACTATTAATGTACTTTTATTATTAAGATTATTTGATACATAAAAACTATTTTAAATATCTATTATAAGAAAATTAATTAAATTTTTATTTTTATTAAATGAAAATGTACATATTTAAATTTTCAATCAATATTATACCATTTTTGGGAGGCTAAAATCTTTAATTGTTATTTCTTTCCTTTTTTGTAATCTTGCAAAAATATTGTTATTACCTTTTTTCCAATCATACAAAACAATACATAAAATAATATATAATATATAAAATAATAATATGTAAACGTAAAATAAATTATAAATTTATTAAATAAAAAATAAAATTCTTAAATGAAATTTAACGAAACAAATGAAATATGGTAATTAATTAATAAGAGCTATATTGGCAAATATGTATATATGAAAAAGATATTTTAGTCTTGAGAAAAATAACTTTTTGTTTCTGCTTCTGCTTTTTTTAAATAATAGATTTTTTTTTAGCTTCTACCCAACAAGAGAAATGCTTCTGCTTTCATTTAAAAGCATTTTTACTGATATGCCAAATATTAACTTTTTCAATAAAAGTGTTTTTTCTCAAAATAAGTGATTCTAGCCCCCACCCCCACAACAACAATTCCAAATAGGTTCTAACTTAATATGTTATCTAGATTCCATTTTTTACTTTTTGCTTTTGCTAATTTATTCATGAAATATGAATAAGTAACTAAATATAAATATTATGCTATGTAAATATATGATATATTATTGTTACTTTTTATTAGGGCTGTCAAATTGACGGGTTTAGTTGAAATTGGAGATATCAAAATAGGTTGAAATAGAAATTGTGTTGAGTTTTGACCCGCTCAAATTTACTTTGGGCTCAAATGGACTTAAAACAGGTTGGGTCTTGACCTGCCCAATTTGACCCGCTTAATCTCAATAATTTTAATATGTTGTTATTTAAGTTTTATAACCACAATTTGAATTTCAACTCAAGAAAATTAATAAAAAGAAGTTATAAATGGATAGATAAATCTTAAAAGATATAAAATAGAGAGTAATTCATATCTTCATTATTGGAACATACAATACATGTCACGCCCCGAGCCTACACCCTAGGCGGGATTGGCACTCGAGAACCATTACTAGCCCCAAGCGAACCCTTGGCCAGACTTACTTACTCAGCGGAAGACTTAAACTTACCAAAGAAAGTTTATATAGTAAACTAGAATGTTATAAAAGAACATTCAACTGACCATTAAGGCAAACTCAAGTCTCAACATCGAAAAATGACAATGAAAAGACTAAAGAACTAACATCTGACTATCTATGAAGCCTAGAAAACAACTGAGATGGATGTCGGGACAGGACACTCGATCATCCTAACAAATGAAATACTGAAAAGAACTAAAAGTAATAAAGGAGTCCTCCGTAATGCAAAGAGGCTCACCACTGACTCTGAAGTGCTCAACTGGATCAACGGTGCACCGGATGCCGATCCTAGTTACCTGTATCTACATCACAAAATGATGCAGGCCAACTGGCATCAGTACATTGAATGTACGAGTATGCGAGTTGGAATGCTAAAACAACATAGGCTTGGAAAGGATCTGAAAAGAACTGAATACCTTACCTGGCTCAACTCAACTCAACATAACTGAACTCATTTCAATATAAAGCAGTTTAAAACAAGTGCAACATAAAGAAAGGTTGTTTAAACATGATGTCAACTCTGTGAGTATGTAAAGATACAAATAACTCTGAGATGTATGTAAAAATGCAAATAAACTGATGTATATAAAAATACAATAACTTCTGTGGGAGTTTCTCTAATCGAGAACCATCACGTAAGAGCTATTGTGATGATACAGTGATCTCCCTCACACTGCCAGCGCATCCTATACCTTGCCACATGTATATGACCTGAACTACTAAGTGGATCCACTAGTCTATGCGAAAAAGATTCATCTAAAAAGTATGACCCTTTTCTATCCATGATGGCTACATAGTTTATGGGGGTTGTGAGTTGTCTAAACTCTCCCCCATATCAGTGCTCAATACTACTCCTAAAATATACTAGTTCTTTATGTTTTAAAACATACTTCTTTCTGTGACTTGAGATTAGTGCTAAAAACTTAGCTCAAAGGCTATCTTGGAAATCAAAGTTTACCCTTTTGCTTCATTTAGAAAGCGATTAGTCTTTTCTGAAAACTAGCTCGAAGGCCCTTTGGAAATCTCAGTTTCCGTTCTTATTTAAATGTGAAAACATTTTTAAATCTCTTTGGGAATACTTAGTCCCCATATACTTTTGAAGAAATGAACTTCAACTTTACTCTTTACTGAACTCAAAACTTAAGTCTTAAAGCAAAGTTATAACTTTTACAAAAGACTTTAGGAAAACCTTATTAACTACTCTTGACTTGACACTTGACTTCTCTTTACTTCGATCTTAACTGCTCTTGACTTGACACTTGACTTCTCTTGACTTTGATCTTAACTGCTCTTGACTTGACGCCTAACTGGTCCTTGAATTATGGATTCAAGGATTGTTATTCGTGATTGGAAAGATATCATGACGTTTAGGAATGATTTTAGATAACTAAACATAAGAAAAGACCCAAAATCAATATTTGAGGGTGGGTCCGCGATGCGGAGAATCTTTTAAAATTTATTTTCGAAAATGACGTTTTAGGCAGAACGCTCCATGACAGCGACGTGGAGACAGATTTAATTTTTGGTTTCAAAAACGACTTTTGAGGCAGAACGCTCCGTGACAGCTCCACGATGCGAAACAGAAATTCCCAAATCTAGAAACCAGCGCTGCGACGCGGAGGAAGTGCCGGATTTCGTCCGACGAAATCTTCTTCTTCGTTTTTCGGCTCTAAACCCTTTAAACTCCGTGGGTTCTTTTACCCAACACTTAGAATCTATTAAATGTTCAAAGTACATCAGATTCTACTCAAAATCGAACCTAAAATCATAGATTAGGATCAAACAACTCTTCAACAAATTCAACGAAACAAGAATCTAATGAAACTTCAACAAACCCATTCAAGAACTCAATTTCTAAGCTTTCAAGAACTTAAATTCGCTTAAATAAATCATGATTGGCGCGTGGGCGTAACCCAACGCTATGTGATCTCACATACTTTGTAGGGATCACCCCCGACAAAATCCACAAGCCTATCTCGACGAATCTTGAACGTTCTTGCTTGCCCTTCTCCTTTCTCTTTTCTCCAAGCCCTAGAGTGAAATTCACTTTTCTAAAACTGACTAAAATTTGACTTTACCCAATTAAACTCCTAAAAACAAATTAATTAAGTTGGGTAAGGAAAAGACCAAACTACCATTCTAAAATCCGGATTGGACCTACCTTATTCTAACAACCCAACTTCCGAAGGGCATAACTTACTCATATTAACTCGGAATCAGGTAAATTCGGTGGTGTTGGAAAGACATTCCAAGGGCTTTCCAACCATATCTGGAATCACACCTAACTCATCCTGAGCTAGGAACTATGGTCGCTTGAAGTTGACCAAAAACTCACTTAAACACTTTTACCAAATTTTTCCAGATTTTTAAATTATTCCCAAAAATAACTATTTCCAGATTTTAAACTTCCTTCTAGTTCTTTCTAGATGCGAGATGTTACAATATCTCCCCCCTTGGGAACATTCGTCCTCGAATGAGACTACTCTTACTAAGCTTAGGGTGTAACATCAAATTCAAACACTCAACAAGCAAATGCAAACATACAACATGCTCACTCATAATTTAAAGAGCATTAAGAAGAAAATTAGTACCTTGATCTGCATTTTCTTCGGATTCAAAGAGATGTGGATATCTCTTCTTCATATCCTCTTTAGCTTCCCAAGTAACTTCTTCAACAAATTGGTTCCTCCAAAGGACTTTGAATGATTTTACCTCCTTTGTCCTCAACTTGCTAACATGGCAATCTAGAATCTGAACAGGAATCTTCTCATAAGATAAGCTATCCTTGACCCTAATATTTTCAGTTGGTATGATCAATGAAGGATCGCCCATGCACTTCTTCAACATGGAGATGTGAAATACCGGATGAACCGCTGCTAACTCTTGTGGTAGCTCCAACTCATAAGCTACTTTGCCAATCCTCTTGGCATTTCTATAAGGTCCAATATATCGGGGACTAAGCTTCCCCTTCTTACCAAACCTCATAACCCCCTTCATGGGTGAAACTTTGAGATATACCCAATCATCTACCTCGAACTCTAACTCCCTTCTCATAACATCAGTGTAGGATTTCTAATGACTCTGTGCCATTTTCAACCTCTCTTGAATCACTTTTACCTTTTCCATAACTTGGTGAACTAAATCTGGTCCTATCAACCCAGCCTCACCAACTTCAAACCATCCAATAGGAGATCTGCATCTTCTCCCATAGAGAGCTTCATAAGGAGTCATTTGGATGCTAGAGTGGTAACTGTTGTTGTAAGCAAACTCAATGAGAGGTATGTGATCATCCCAATTCCCTTTGAAATCAATCACTCAAGCCCTCATCATATCTTTTAAAGTCTGAATAGTGCATTCTGCTTGCCCATCAGTCTGAGGATGAAAGGCAGTACTTAAGTTCACCTTTGAACCCAAGCCTTTTTGGAATGACTTCCAAAATTGTGCAGTAAATTATGCACCCCTATCTGATATAATCGAAACAGGGACTCCATGAAGTCTTACCACCTCCTGAATATATAACCTGGCATAATCCTCTGCTGAATGGGTAGTCTTTACCGGCAAAAAGTGGGTTGATTTTATCTTATGTCGACAATCACCCAAATAAAATAATGTTGTCTGCGAGACCTTGGTAAACCTGTGATGAAATACATATTGATCATCTCCCACTTCCATTTCAGAAGTTCTATATTCTGAGCCAAACCCCGGGCCTTTGGTGCTCTACTTTCACTAGTTGGCAATTTGGACACTTAGCAACAAATTCAGCAATGCCCTTCTTTATGCCATTCCACCAATAAGCCTCTCTCAAGTCACAGTACATTATTGTGGAACCCAGATAAATGGAATATCTGGAGCTATGAACTTCCTCCATGATCCTCTCTTGGAGTCCATCCACCATAGGTACACACAATCTACCTTGATATCTCAATACACCATCTCCACCTTATTCAAAAGCTAATACTTATTGCCTATGAATATTTGCCTTCAATTCAAGAAAAATGGGATCTTGGTCTTGCTTTTCTTTCACTTCTGACACTATTGAAGATTCAACCTTATTCAACACCACTACTTCTCCTTCTGTGGAATCATAAGTCTGACTCTCAGGCGTGCAAGTCTATGCACATCTTTTGCTAACTCTCTCTTTTTTTCCTCAACATGGGCAGTACTACCTATAGACAACCTTCTTAAAGCATCAGCAATAACATTAGCCTTACCTGAGTGGTAAAGAATACTCATGTCATAATCCTTGAGTAATTCTAACCACTTCCTCTGTATGAGATTGAGCTCTTTCTAAGTAAACACGTACTGAAGGCTCTTGTGATCAGTGAATACATCAATATGCACACCATACAAGTAATGACGCCATATCTTCAAAGCGAATACTACAGCAGCCAACTCTAAGTCATAGGTTGGGTAGTTCTTCTCATGAACTTTCAATTATCTGGAGGCATAAGTTATAACTTTGCCATTCTGCATTAAGACACAACCCAAACCAGCTTTAGATGCATCACAGTACACCACAAAACCTTGAGTACCTTCTGGTAAGGTTAAAACTGGGGCAGTAGTCAACCTCTTTTTCAATTCCTGAAAGCTTTTCTCACAAGCTTCAGACCATTGAAATTTCACTGTCTTCTAAGTTAACTTGGTCAAAGGGGTTGAAATAGATGAGAACCCCTCTACAAACCTTCTATAATAGCCAGCCAAACCCAAGAAACTCCTAATATTAGTTGGAAATGTGGGTCTAGGCCAATTCTGCACTGCCTCAATTTTCTGAGTATCAACTTTAATTCCCTCTCCTGACACAATATGGCTTAAGAATGCCACAAACTCAAGCCAAAATTCACATTTAAAGAATTTAGCATATAACTCCTTATATTTCAAAGTCTGAAGAACTATTTTGAGATGACTAGCATGATCTTTTTCATTCCTTGAATAGATTAGTATGTCATCAATGAAGACAATAACAAACATATCTAAATAAAGTTTGAATACTCTAATTTTATAAGGGTCCATGAATGCTGCAGGTGTATTGGTTAAACCAAACGACATGACCATAAACTCATAATGACCATAACAGGTCCTGAAAGCTTTCTTTGGAATATCACATTCCCTTACTCTCAACTGATGGTAACCTGATCTGAGGTCGATTTTTGAAAAAAAAGAAGCATCCTAAAGCCCTTATCTAATAGATCTTTTAACTGCTCTTTAAGATCTTTCAAATCTGTTGGTGCCATTTTATATGGCGGAATAGATATTGGACGAGTATCTGGAAGAAGATATATACCAAAGTCTATCTCTCTCTCAGAAGGGACTCCAGGTAGATCATCTGGAAAGACTTCTGAAAACTCTTTTACTACTGGAACTGACTGAATAGGAGGTTCTTCAACACTTGAGTCATTAACTCGAACTAAGTGATAGACATACCCCTTAGAAACTAACTTCCTTGCCTTAAGGTATGAAATAAAACGACCCTTAGGACTGTTGAACTGCTTTTCCACTCTAAGACTGGCTCATTTGGAAACTAAAACTTGACAACTCGAGTTCTACAATCAACTGAGACATAACATGCATGAAGCCAGTCCATACCAAGAATGACATCAAAATCTACCATGTCTAGCTCAATTAAATCAGCCATGGTACTCTTGTGATTGATGGAAACGGGAAAATCACGATAGACTCTCTCTGCAAGAATAAACTCAGCAACAGGCGTAGAGACACTGAATGGTTCACTAAGTTGCTCAGGAATAACATCAAAGTTCATAGCAACATATGGAGTTACAAAAGATAAAGTCGCTCCTGGATCTAGCACGGTATAAACAGTAAAGTCAAAGACTTGAATCATACCAGTGACAACGTCTGGTGAATCCTCTTGATCTTGGCGATTATTGATAGCATATAAGTCGTTTGCTCCTCCGCCAGTACCAGAATTAGCCCCTCTAGGTGCAATTCGGAGCAACTGAAGAAGACTGGGCTTTATTGCCCTCATTACCACTTCCCTACTTGTTCTTTGGACACTTTTGCATGAAATGTCCAGTCTTATCACACTTGAAACAACCAGTGGAGCCCTCACGACAAATACCTGAGTGGTTCCTACCACACTTGGCGCAGGCAGGAGGCTTACTACCCCCTTGCGCCACACTACCTTGAGAATAGGCAGGCTTAGCTCTAGAATTCTGACCATTGTACTCACCTTTGTTCCTAGGTGCAGGTGCACTAGCAGATGATGGAGCAGATCCCTTCTGTTTATGTTGGAAGAATGACCGGTTGGCATTACTCTTCTGCTGCCCGGACTTATTCCCTGTCTTAGCCCTCTTGTTCTTGAATTCCTCTCTATCCCTTAGCTTCTCTTCCTCAACCTGCTACACATATACTGTTAACCTCGAAATGTCAATGTCCCCAATAAGCATTGTTGCCCGACCCTCTTTGCTTGATGGACGGGACAATCCAGCAACGAACAGACTCATCCTACTCATCATGTCCGCAACCATTTCCGGAGCATAGCCAGACATTTGGGTGAATTTCAACCCATACTCATGAACACTCAAAGAATCTTACTTAAGTGTGAGGAAATCTCGTACCTTAGCCTCTTTCAGTTCTTGGGGAAAGAAACGCCTCAAGAAAGCCTCCTCAAAACAATCCCAACTAGCAGGTGGGGCATTCTCAGCTCTACCCCCCTTCTATTGGTCAAACCAAGTCCTAGCAATATTCTTCAGTTGATATACAACTAGTTCAACTCGCTCAGCATCAACAACATGCATAACCTCAAATACATTCTTCAGTTCATCAACAAAGTTCTCTGGGTCCTCAGAAGTGCTTGAACCAATGAAACTTGGAGGATTCATCCTCAAGAACTCATGAACCCTTGAAGTATCAACCTCATTCTGTCTAGTTCCTCTTTGCTGCCCAACCTGGTTAGTCACAGCCTGACTTAGCATCCTGATTGCTTCCCTGAATTCAGCAATGGTAACTTCTCCTTGAGGTTGCACTTCCGGTGCATTTGGTAACTCTTGTTCCTCAATATTGCATCTATCAGGACAACCTCTGACAACTCTTCATGTAGGCATGATTATCTGAAAGCACGCGCAAACACGAATTAGAAGGAAACCTTTTTAGAGATCAACTCTAACGCACGAAATGAGTGTGAAGAAGTGAGATAGGTCCTAAATGTTGCAGCCTCCTAATTATAGATGTGGCGTGCTTCACACCGATAACTAGGACTCTGCAGACATGTCTTCATAGACTCCCAAGGACTCTTGAACTCTATGCTCTGATACCAAGTTTGTCACGCGCCGAGCCTACACCCTAGGCGGGACTGGCACTCGAGAATTATTACTGGCCCCAACCGAATCCTTGGCCTGGCTTACTTACTCAGCGGAAGACTTAAACTCAACAAAATAAGTTTATATAGTAAACTAGAATGTTATAAAAGAACATTCAACTGACCAATAAGGCAAACTCAAGTCTCAACATGGAAAAATGACAATGAAAAGACTAAAGAACTAGTATCTGACTATCTATGAAGCCTCTAAAACAACTTAGATGGATGTCAAGATAGGAACCCTGATCATCCTAACAAATGAAATACTGAAAAGAACTAAAAGCAATAAAGGAGTACTTCGAAATGCAAGGAGGCTCACCACTGACTCTAAAGTGCTCAACTGGATCAACGGTGCGCTGGATGCCGAACCTAGTTACCTGTATCTACATGCTAAGACGATGCAAGCCAACTGGAATCAGTACATTGAATGTATGAGTATGCGAGTTGGAATGCTAAAATAGCATAGGCTTGAAGGGGGATCTGAAAGGAACTGAAGAACTTACCTGAATCAACTCAACTCAACATAACTGAACTTATTTCAATATAAATTAGTTTAAAACAAGTGCAATATAAAGAAAAGTTGTTTAAACATGATGTCAACTATGTGTGTATGCAAAGATACAAATAACTGTGAGATGTATGTAAAAATGCGAATAAACTGATGTATATAAAAATACAATAACTTCTGTGGGAGTGTCTCTAATCGAGAACCATCACGTAAGAGCTATTGTGATGATAAAGTGATCTCCCTCACACTGTCAGTGCATCCTATACCTTGCCACATGTATAGGACCTGAACTACTAAGTGGATCCACTAGTCTATGCGAAAAAGATTCATCTAAAAAGTATGACCCTTTTATACCCATGATGGCTACATGGTTTATGGGGGCTGTGAACTGTCTAAACTCTCCCTCATGTCGGTGCTCAATACTACTCCTAAAATATACTAGTTCTTTATGTTTTAAAAACATACTTCTTTCTGGGATTTGAGATTAGTGCTAAAAACCTTAGCTCAAAGGCTATCTTGGAAATCAAAGTTTCCCCTCTTTCTTCATTTAGAAAGCGATTAGTCTTTTCTGAAAACTAGCTCGAAGGCCCTTTGGAAATCTCAGTTTCCGTTCTTATTTAAATGTGAAAATATTTTAAATCTCTTTGGGAATACCTAGTCCCCATACACTTTTGAAGAAATGAAAATCAACTTTATTCTTTACTGAACTCAAAACTTAGGTCTTAAGCAAAGTTAAAGCGTTGGCAAAAGACTTTTGGAAAACCTTATGAACTTCTCTTAACTTGACACTTGACTTCTCTTGACTTTGATCTTAACTGCTCTTGACTTTGACTCCTAACTGGTCCTTGAATTATGGATTCAAGGATTGTGATTCGTGATTGGAACAATCTCCTGATGTTTAGGAATGATTTTAGATAACTAAACATGAGAAAAGACCCAAAATCAATATTTGAGGGTGGGTCCGTGATGCGGAGAAGCTTTTAAAATTTAGTTTTGAAAATGACGTTTTAGGCGGAACGCTCCGTGCCAGCTCTGCGACGCGGAGACAAATTTAATTTTTGGTTTCAAAAATGTCTTTTGAGGAAGAACGCTCCATGACAGCTCCACGACACGAAACAGAAATTCCCAAATCTGGGAACCGGCTCCGCGACGCGGAGGAAGTGCTGGATTTCGTCTGACATAATCTTCTTCTTCATTTTTTGGCTCTAAACCCTTTAAACTCCGTGGGTTCTTTTACCCAACACTTAGAATCGATTAAATGTTCAAAGTACATCAGATTCTACTCAAAATCGAACCTAAAATCACAGATTAGGATCAAACAACTCCTGAACGAATTCAACTAAATAAGAATCTAATGAAACTTCAACAAACCCATTCAAGAACTCAATTTCTAATCTTTCAAAAACTTAAATTCACTGAAATAAATCATGATTGGCGCGTGGGCGAATTAATCCTACACTATGTGATCTCACATACCTTGTAGGGATCACCCCCGATGAAATCCTCAAGCCAATCTCGACGAATCTTGAAGGAATCTTGAACGTTCTTGGTTCCCCATCTCCTTTCTCTTTTCTCCAAGCCTTCGCGTGAAATTCACTTTTCTAAAACTAACTAAAATTTGACTTTACCCAACTAAACTGCTAAAAACAAATTAATTAAGTTGGGTAAGGAAAATACCAAACTACCCTTCTAAAATCCGGATTGGACTTTCCTTATTCGAACAGTTCAACTTCCGAAGGGGATAACTTACTCATACTAACTCGGAATCGCGCAAACTAAGCGGTGTTGCAAAGATCATTCTAGGGGATTTCCAAACATAGCTGGAATCACACCTAACTCATCCTGAGCTAGCAATTATGGCCGTTTGAAGTTGACCAAAAACTCACCTAAACACCTTTACCAAATTTTCCAGAATTTTAAATTATTCCCAAAAGTAACTACTTCCAGATTTTAAACATCCTTCTAGTTCTTTCTAGTTGCGAGATGTTATAATACATCAATGCAAATTAAGAATTTTAAAACGGGTTAAATTGGAGATTCAATTGGGATCAATTGAGGATTCTCTTAAAATGGGTTAAGGCTTAAATGACTTGAGATTGAACCCAATTCAAATTATCTTGAGCCCAACCCTTAAATCTACGGGCGGATTAGGTGAACTACTTATAGTTGGGCTCATTTTTGACACCACTACTTTATATAATGATTCTAGTTAACTTTAATATGTTATCTAGATTCTTTTTTCACATTTCAGTTTTGGTAACTTATTCATGAAATATGAGATTTTTCTAAAGGGCATGTATTATGGTTTTACTTTATTTGGATATTTTTTACTTGTTACATCTCTTTCTTCTTTCCAAAGATCAGATGAAACAATGATGTTTATTATCCTCTTTTATTTTCTCCTTAGCAGAAGCAGGAACAAGTTATTTAAGTTTCTTTTAAGCACATTTCATTAGGTCTAGTTGATCCAATTTTCTTATAATTTCATTTTTTACCATCTGATTTTATTCTTGGTTAAAAAGGTCTCATAACTCTGCTATTTGTGAAGATTATTTTTGAAAAATTAGAAAATCATTTTTGAAAGGTATTAAATTAACCTTATGTTTGAAAATTAGATAACAAGGGTTATGGTTATTTCCTAAAGAAGGTGTTAAGCAGCTCAGAAAATTCGCAAATATGATTAATCGATGAATTAAATATGTTGTGGCTAAAGAGGTATAATTTGTCTAAAAAAGGAGTTTTGGGAGTATTTTATTTAGAAGTTAGTTGTAGCACTTCAATTATTCCTTCAGTTCAACTTGTGAATTAGCTACAGTGTAGGAAATTTCATAAAAATTGTTAATTCGTAAAGAGTTATTTGTTCATATCCTTTAGACTTTAAATTAATTTGATCAATTCAACTCCTAAACTAATGAATCTCTTATTTGTGACTAATTCTGAGAGTGTTCTGACTATAATTCTGAGTTCATTCTAGACTGTTATGAGAGGCTGCATAAGTTGGACATTGTGCAACATCATGGGGTTGAGTCTCCACTTTAGGGTAAGGCAAAAAGTGATGGAGAGCTTTTGCGGAATGTCGATAATCAATCTTGATTCCACTGACTTGAACACAATTTCACGCATTGTTCTTAGGGATATTTGTGTGTCGCATCTTGAGATATAAGAAGAAGGATGAGCTTATGGCTCTTGAGTAGGGCAACATGGTTGTGACTACTTATGAGACTAAGTTTTATGTCTTGTACCGTTATGCTACACAGTTGGTAAGTTTGGAGGAGGAGAGGATTCATTTGTCTATCAAAGGTTTGAATTCTGAGTTGCAAGTTCTTTTTGTTTGTGCAAATGACCTTCGCAGGTAGGAGATTCAATGAGGTGAGTGATTTTGTGAAGAAGGTAGAGGGAGTTCAATAGGTTGGACAGGTCAAGACATTGGCTAAGAATCCCAGGAATGTGGGGAATTATAACAGTTCATATTCCAAGGGCTTCGGTCAGTAGATATATTCAGCTCATCATATTATGAGGGATGGATTTAAGCTTAGTCTAATGAGTAAAAACGATAATAGGGGTAGTTATAGGGTCAAAATGACATAATTTAGGGATCAATTGAGTAGGAAAAGATCAAAACACCCTTAACTAAAACTGTCGAGCAAGGTCTACAGTTTGGACCTATGGTCCATAGGTCTTTCTACAGGTCATCCTGGTCAACCGTAGAACCGTTGCTGGGACTTAAAAATCCAACCAACTTCCACAAAACCATTATATGGTTCATCATCCATTCTACGACTCGTAAAGCCAACATGTTGACCCCTAGTTCAAGTCCAAATTTAACTAAGTCTGGATCAGTTCTATGGATTCTTTCTACGGTTTGTAGAACCCCTTATGATCTATCCTGTCCTCCGTAGGTCAAAGATCAAAGACTTGATATTTTCCAAAACTCAACTCAATTCTACGAATGCCTTCCTACAGCCCGTAGATGGCTTTCGTAGAATACTGCCTCAGTGCCAAAAATACAACTTTTTCTTTCCAATTCAACTTCCAATTTTCGACGTGTTACATATATATTGGATTGTGAATGGAAGTACAAAGATCATTGTTGTTGAAATTTGGTTGAATTGGCATACAGAGGCCACATAAGGTCGTACATGATCTACAAACAATATATCATGCATATATCAAATTATATATCAATTATTTAAGGTTCCAAAGTTGACATACGGATCGTATGTCCAATATGCTAATTTTATAAAATGGTAGTAGGTAGAGTTATTCATGGTTATGGTTCAAAAAATTAAATCGAGGCACAATCTGAACCAAATCGATTAAAAAATCGATATTTGGTTTTGTTTGGTTAGATTTGGTTATAAATTTTGATTACAGTACTATTTGGTTTGATTTTGGTTTTACTAAAAAACAACCGCAAAAATAACCAAATCGAACCGATAAATTAGATATATAAATTTTATAATTATTTATATATTATTCATAAATAAAATATAAATATTTTCTTAAATTTTAATTAACTTTAGTCTTTAACTTTACCATTTTCTCAAGCACAACACTTTAGCCAAACTATAACAATCCTAAGTTTAAGTCCATCAAAATTCATCAAAGTCTTTACCTACCCTACTTCACATAAAATAGTTGCATCACTTTCTCTTAATTGAATCACTTTGTTCGTGTAATGATAACTCTAGTATTGTTTAATTGTTTAATTGAACTGACAATAACTTTACTATGGATTGTTCATGTACTAGGTGTTTGTGTCTATCAAGATACGTATGTCCTCAAAAAACTATTACTTTCCAACCAAATAAACCAGAATAATTGAATCAAACCGACAATAACCAAACCGACTGTTATTTTTTTCGTTTGGTTTGGTTTGGTTTTAAAAAATTTTAAAATTGACTAGATTGATTTGGTTTTGATTTTAATCAATAACCGAACCACGAACACCCCTAGTCGTAGGTCTAAAACTGCAGAAAAACAAAAAAAAATGTTTTAGTCAGATTTACCATTTCACTTCATTTTGACTGACTTTAATTTTGAGAGAGAAAACAACCTAGAGCTTTGCCTAATTTTTGTTTTAAAAAGGGTGGGAATTCATGGAATTTTATCAAAGTTCTAAACTTTGGTGCTGGCCGTTTAAATATGAGAATTAAGTTAGCTTATTTTTTTACAATATTCTAAAGGATCAATGTTAGTGGCCTAAAATGATCTTCTTGCAGATATTTAATATGTGTGTGAATCAAGAGGTTGGATCTTTCATGATTTAAATTTTAAAATTTGGGGGTATATATCCAGGTATGGATACGAGCGTGGGGATTCAACTAAAAATAATTTAAATATCTAAAAATAGAGTTATATGTTTAAATTATGAGACATTAAGTGGAAAATTAACAAAGTATATTTCTCCGGAGAAAATATTGATCAAGAAGAGAATCAGAGATATTAGGAAAGGAACATACATAAAAAAAAAATTACATACAAGTATTTCATTTTATTCAATTTCACCTTAGTTTTTGTTTTGATAACAAAAATCATTGTATTTGTCGTGCATTTCTCCGTTGATTTTGGTCAAAGTACTAAAAATTAGTTGACCTGATTCGGTACAAATTCCATATCTACACCTACATTTACACCTATGTTTGTATCAACATAGGTGCGATACCAAAAGAGCAGAATCCAAAATACTTAGCTAATGATATATTTATGTGAGTGAATACCTTAGGGGAATAGATACTCCCACACTATGTTATTGTTGACTGAATAATCGTGAATTATCTATTTATATATGACTAATGACACATGTGAAATCTTTTACGGTACTTTGAAAAGCTATTCGAAAGACTTATGGACGCTAGGTGTGACAAATTCTCAAAGCATTTATGTGTTGCTGAAGAATATTTTAAGATTAATAATCTGTGATCTCCTTTTTTGTTGGATTTTTTTGTGTAATCTAATCAAAACTCCTGATTATTATCAATATTTTTAAAAATAACTTCGTGAAAAACTAAGGTTGTCGATGGATTTATGATCAATTAGAGTCAGAGTTATTGCCACATGCCTTCTTTTCCTATTTTTAATAGTTATCTTCTTATGTATGATCATTAACTAGTCATAGTTAGAAGTGTTAAAATGAGCCAAAAATTATAAATATTTTGTTCGGGATTTTATGCGTTGATATCAAAATAATTTGAATTGGATCAATCTCAATCCATTTTAAAAAAAAATTCAATTGACTCAAATCTAATCTTTAATTTCAATCCGTTTTAAGATCCTTTATCTGCATTGTTGTAATGTATGTTCCATAATGAAGGTATGAATTACTATCTATTTTATTGAAACTAACATAAATAACAATATATTAAAATTATTGAGATTAATCAGGTCAAATTGGACGGGTGATGACCAAACCTAATTTTTAGCCCGTTTGAGCTCAAAGTAAATTTAGACGAATCTTATGACCCAATTCAATTTCTATTTTAATCCATTTGCATCGTTTAACATCTACAATTTTAACACAAACTGTATAAGACCTTTGTGAGCATGAATTGCTTGTGCCACATGATAACTTATTTAAGGTACAATTAAAAATATGAATCAGAGTGGTGATCCCCAATCGTACTATCAGCTTGACTAGGAGAGCCTTGCAGAAGATGGACAAGGATCAACATGGGTTGCGGTGCACTGATGAGAGTGTTTCACCCTTAATCAGAGGTCTCGGATTCGAGCCCTGGGATGGAGAAAATCCTGTTGGAGCCCACCCTCAAATGGGCCCTGCAAAGTTAATTTTTGTCTTTTCATCTCCCATCTTTTAATATATTATTACTCCACATTAATAAAATTAATGAAGAATTATAAAAATTGATGGTGAATGAATATATATTAAAATCTCTAATAAAGAAGGCAATTGTGGAGGGAGGTGAAAAGTTGATTGAATTGAATAACTATTTTTTTTAATTATAAAAAATAAAATAACTCCCATCTTTTAACATATGCAAAATTAAATAATGAAAGTTATAAATATGGAATATTAGATAGTTATGAGTATTTTATTAATATAATTAAGACTATCATTTATAAATATGTAGAGGTGTGAGTTATAAAGATGAATTTTTTAAATTAATTAATTGTAAAAATCAAAAATCAAAATCAAAAAAGGAGAAAAAAGAGAGATAAAAATAACTTTGCTTATATCTGATTTTATTTATTTATCTATATATTTATAAATAACAATTACATTTGGAATATTTTAGTTACAATTATATTTATAAATGTGTTAAATTAAATAAAGAAGGCAAAAGAAGGAATCTTGGAAAGACATAAATAGTATAATATTAATGAAGAAAGAGAAAATGTAAGTGTAGTTATTTTATGAAATTTTTAAAAGCATAATTATTTTGAATAAAAACAAAAGATAAAAGTAGGAGAAAGAGAAATCTTAGGAAGTTATAAATATGTAGTAATAATGAAGAAAGAGAAAAGTTATGTGTACCTATTTTCTGATTATTATTTTTTAAAGAACAAATTAAGGGAAAAAATCCAAAAAATTGATTTAAAAAAATGGCAATTCTAGCCAAAGAAAGGTGCCACATCGAATTTTTATTATCCAGCGTTTTATATATATATTATTATGTTTCTCAACCTCCAAAGATCTCAACATTTGGTTGAAATCACATAAAATTAAGCAAACATGACAACCTCAATAGGTCTCACTTCATAGCATACTATTTTTGAACGATATATATCGGTGGAAATATTGGCCATTGTAATGCATTGTATATCATATTAGTATCTGTTGTGTTGCCTCTTATTATTGTGGTATTTGAAATTTGTAATGCATTGTATATCATATTAGTATAAGTCGGGATAATTTGATATCATAGTATTAGGTTCATCAGTCTCACGATTAACAAAAAGTGTCTAATTTAGTCTCGCAAATTAATATGATGACATATGTATCTATCTTTGGAGGCTATGAGAATTTTAGGAAAATTCATTTTTTTTATTCATCATTGTGCGTAATCAATTATCTCTTGAGTTTTCTAAACTCCATGATTTATCCTCTTACATATGGTGAGGATGAGATTAGCTACGATTGGAGATAATAATAATAATAATATATTAAGTATAGAGTCAACTAACATAAACCTAGGCAAAGAGTAAGTGTTATTGTCAAGTTGGCCTTTATTATGGTAAAAACAAAGTAAAAGAAACATCAAGTTTAAATAATGAATTATCATCTTTTCCTTTTATGTTTGCTCATTTTAGTATGTTGACACATTTGTTTGACACACAAATTCTCCTATTTTATAAGAAACGTATTATATATGTTCTACATTATATTCTGCTTGTTTCAAAAATTTTGTCCTTAACTTTAGTGATTTTTAGCTAGGCCAAAATATGTCTTTCTCAAAATAATTATTGCTTCTAAATATATATTTTAGTTAAAACAGATACTTCATGATTAACATGTATAAATAATGTCAATTCTTCATTAAATTATCATTTTATTACTTGTGCTTTCTCAATTAGTATTATTTGAAATTGCATAAGAGTAATTTGGAAAGATGTTTGTAATTAATAGAGTTTTAAGTGATGAATAAGAGTTGAAATAAAGTGATGAAACTAGTTGAATTATATATGATAAATAGATAAATGATAAGAAATTATGTTGTATCTATATGATAAGAAATAAAGTAAAATACAAAAACACTAGATCTTGAAATTACCAGATCTTATGTAAGCATTCTTTCTTATCATAAATAAGAATCATTAATTCAATATGAATTATACATAAGTATTAGGGCGTGGTAGGGAAGCAATGCAACAACAAAGTTTGCTCACATCACATCCACAACTTTCATAATTAAAATGATCTCTACAATAGGCCACACAATCTTCACCAGTTTGACATTCAAACTTCTCCATCTTATCATATGAATAATTAAGTTTTTCAACCTCCAAAGATTTCACCATTTGGCTGAAATCACATAAAATTAAGCAAAACATAACAAGAAAAATCAATTTAGTCTTTGCCATTACAAGTTTGAATCAAGTGTATGGATATTTTCTTCTGTAATAAAACTTCAAGTGAACATGTAATTATACACTCAAAAAAGGCAAAACATAACAAGAAAAATCAATTTAGTCTTTGCCATTACAAGTTTGAATCAAGTGTATGGATATTTTCTTCTGTAATAAAACTTCAAGTGAACATGTAATTATACACTCAAAAAAGGTAGCAACATATACACTATTAAAGAATTTACCTAAAATGGGACAAAATTATGCTATGCTAATATATGGTATATTGTATTTACTTTATATAATGGTTCTAATCAAGAGTCTATTTGATATTGCTGTTAAAAATAGCTTATTCTTTGAATCACTTTTTTAATATGGCTTTTAGAAAAGTGTTTTTGAAAAAATAATAATTTGTGTTTGACTAATTAAAAGTGTTTTTCGTAAGCAAATTGTATTTGATTGATTTTTTAAAAAAAAAAGTATTTTTGAGAGTCAAATTACAAAAAAAAGATAACTATTAATGTACTTTTATTATTAAGATTATTTGATACATATAAAATATTTTAAATATCTATTATAAGAAAATTAATCAAATTTTTATTTTTATTAAATTAAAATGTAATATTTAAATTTTCAATCAATATTATACCTTTTTTGGGAGGCTAAAATCTTTAATTGTTATTTTTCCTTTTTGTAATCTTGCAAAGATATTGTTATTACCTTTTTCCAATTCTACAAAAAAATACGGAAAATAATATATAATATATACAATAATAATACGTAAACGTAAAATAAATTATAAATTGATTTAATAAAAAATAAATTCTTAAATGAAATTAAACCAAACAAATGAAATATGCTAATTGATTAATAAGAGTTATATTGGTAAATATAAATATATGGAAAATATATTTTAGTCTTGAGAAAAATATTTTTTTGTTTGTGCTTCTGCTTTTTTTAAGAAATAGAATTTTTAAATTGTGTTTGACTAATTTATTTGAAAAGTGTTTTTCATAAGCTAATTGTGTTTGATTGATTTTAAAAAGAAAGGTATTTTAAAGAGTCAAATTACAAAAAAACGATAACTATTAATGTACTTTTATTATTAAGATTATTTGATACATAGAAACTATTTTAAATATCTATTATAAGAAAATTAATTAAAATTTTATTTTTATTAAATTAAAATGTACATATTTAAATTTTCAATCAATATTATACCTTTTTTGGGAGGCTAAAATCTTTAATTGTTATTTTTTTTCCTTTTTTGTAATCTTGCAAAGATATTGTTATTAGCTTTTTTCCAATTCTACAAAATAATACGTAAAATAATATATAATATATAAAATAATAATATGTAAACGTAAAATAAATTATAAATTTATTAAATAAAAAATAAAATTCTTAAATGAAATTAAACCAAACAAATGAAATATTCTAATTAATTAATAAGAGATATATTGGTAAATATGTATATATGGAAAATATATTTTAGTCTTGAGAAAAATAATTCGTTGTTTCCGCTTCTGCTTTTTTTAAGAAATACAATTTTTTAGCTTCTACCCAACAAGAGAAATGCTTCTGCTTGAATTTAAAAGCAATTTTACTGATCTGCCAAATATTTACTTTTTCAATAAAAGTGGTTTTTTCTCAAAATAAGTAATTCTAGCCCCAGAACAACAATTCCAAACAGGCTCTAACTTAATATGTTATCTAAATTCCTTTTTTTACTTTTTGCTTTTGGCAATTTATTCATGAAATATGAATAAGTAACTAAATATAAAGATTATGCTATGTAAATATATGATATATTATTTTTACTTTATATTAGGGGTGTCAATTTGACGGGTTTAGTTGAAATTGAAGATATTAAAATGGGTTGAAATAGAAATTGTGTTGAGTTTTGACCCGCCCAAATTTACTTTGGGCTCAAATGGATTAGGCTCAAATGGGCTTAAAACGGATTGGGTCTTGACCCACCCAATTTGATCCGCATAATCTCAATAATTTTAATATGTTGTTATTTAAGTTTTATAACCACAATTTGAATTTAAAATCATGAAAATTAATAAAAAGAAGTGATAAATGGATAGATAAATCTTAAAAGATATAAAATAGAGAGTAATTCATAGCTTCATTATTTTTTATTTGTTTTAAAAAAATTATCACCATATGGTGGTGAGACCTCTATATTGATGATTAAAATTACAAAGCTAAGGAGAGCTTAAGCTCGACCCATTGTTACAGTAGCTGCTTCGCAAAAACTAAGATTCTGACAAAAACTATACAAGTTTTGCACAAATTTACAAGTCCAGCGTAATAGACAAAATTAGCTATAACATCTCAACTGGATCAGTTTTATACAAAATAATTCATCCTCTCCTTATGCTTTAGGGACTCCATTTATATGAGATAAAGTTTGTAAGGTCCGATGGCTATCGATGGTAGGTGAGCCTGTGCAAAAATAAACAACTCCTCATTTGTAATACTTCATTTGTAATAGTACTTGAAATATTTTGAGTACGAGTAATGATATTCTTCATTTGCCAAGGGATATTGTAGTTAACTTTGATCATCTCAATAACTATCTTTGAATCACATTCCAAGATTACATTGCGATGCCCATTTTGAGAACACCATTCAGGCCATTTAGAGCAGCCTTGGCTTCAACCATATTGCTAGTAACCCTACCAATACTTCGAGCAAAGACCATGATAATTTTACCTCTATGATCTCTACAAATCCCTCCAGTTCCAGCTCTACCAATGGCATCCCCGCTTCCATCAGTATTAATCTTCACCAAATTTTCCGGGGGCTTAAGCCATTTAACCACAGTACATTCAATTTAGGGAATAAGGCCAATAATCTGTTGATAGATAACTCCCCACCTAAAGCTCCATTTTGTATTAGTCTTTGCCCTGGACACTACCCATTTTAGATGAGATAAAATATGATATTGGATCCTCTTTGTATAACAATTATTTCCTCCATAAATTACAAAACATCTCACTTTCCATATCTCCCAACAAATTACGATAGGAGTAATTTGTAAAATAGTCTGATGGAGTGAGTTTTTTGGTTTGATAGCCCACCATTTTTTGAGCATATACTTGATAGGTACATCCTCCCAAGAAATTCCAACAGAATTTCCAAAAAAATTCCGTATATGTTCTGCAATTCCCCCCAATGAAAGTGTGGTGCATAGTATCACTTTGGTCAATAGGGCAACAAAAACACCTGGCATCACAGTCTATCCCAAATCTAGCCGTAATAGTATCATTAAAAGGTAACTTACTTTTCAAAAATCTCCACATTAAGAAAGACATTTTAAAAGGTAAGTCTTTATGCCAAATCTTCTTTAAGAAATAAGAAATCTCATTTTTTCTGTCTAATATGTTTCTAGGCAGATGCAGTAGAGAAAATACCATTATTGTTAGGTGCTCAAATAGGAGTATCAATTAAGTTTTTATTACCAATGGCAAGGGTCTTGATGTGTTCAACAAGGAATTCAGGAAGTCGTAACTGATCAATCTCCCAAATTTCATTAGTAGTAAAATTACTAACAAGTTCGGCATAATTAAAATCATTTCTATGAATAATATGAGCTACAACACCCATTTCACAAAAATTACTATTACCATTATTAATTTTCCAGATCGACCTTCCACATGATCTCTAATATTGACCAATTGTTTCCAAGCAAGGGAATGGGTAGGTTGAATAATAGAGGCAACCGGATGAGTAGAACAATATTTAGCTAAAATAAAGGTACCCCACAGAGAATTGCAGGTTCTAAGCCTCCACCATCTTTGCATAGTTAAACATTTTTACTAACATAAAAAATACTTCTAAAGCCTAGACCACCTTCCTCTTTTGGAAAACACAATTTGTCCCAAGAACTCCAATGATATTTATTTTTGCCCTCCTTAGAGCCCTAAAACAAATTAGCCATGTAACTTTCAAGTTGTGATAAAACCGTCTTCGGAGGTTTCAATGCAGACAAAATATAAATAGGTTGAGATTGTAATACATGTCTGATAAGAGTAGCTCTGCCCCCAACAGAAACAAGTTTACCTTGCCATCCAATAGTCCTTTTCACCAATTTGGATACCATGCCACTATAGAAAGCAATTTTCTGTTTCCCTACATATAACAGACAAACCAAGTAAGTAAGAGAAAAATTAGAATGTTTCTAGCCAGTTACCTCTTCAATTCTCTGATTGACATTGTTGACCGCCTTGGGTTCTACCAGGAAGCAACTCTTGTTGATATTGATCCTTTGTCCAGAGCATTTTTGATAATTTTGTAGTTGATACATAACCAATTCCAGTGATTCCTTATCACCAAAGGTAAAAATAATCACATTATCTGCATATGCAAGGTGAGTAATGTATGGGCTATTATAGGGTAAACTAAAACCTCTATATGGATGAATGTGACGCAACTGATTAAGCATTATAGTTAACACTTCGGCTCCTAAAATAAATAAAGAAGGTGATAGAGGATCACCCTGTTTAAGCCCCTTAGTAGAGTGAAAGAAGCCTCTTCTCACACCATTAATAATAATAGAATACCAGACATTAGAAATTAATCTTCTAATCATATCAACCCATTTATCAGAAAAGCCAAATTTCTTAAGAGCATGAAGTAGAAAATTCCAATTTGCCCGATCATAAGCCTTAGCCATATCCAACTTAATGACAGTATAACGACCAGAATTATTCTTTCTAATATGATGAATAACCTCTTGTGCAAGTAAAACATTTTCAGTGAAAGATCTACCTTTTAGAAAACCACTTTGATTCTCAGAAATAATATGAGGAAGAATATTATTAAGTCTATAACTAAGGATTTTAGAGATAATCTTGTTAGAACAATTACTAAGACTATTATGTCTTATATCGTTAAAAGATTTAGGAGTGTCCGTTTTAGGCAAGATAATAAGACAAGAACTGGTATAAAATTTAGTCAAGCATGTCCCTCCAAAAAATTGTTGTATCACATCTATTAGATTACTTCTAATGATGTCCCAACAACTTTGATAGAAAGCGCCTCCAAAACCATCAGGCCCCGGAGTACTATCAAGATTGAGACCAAAGACAACTTCCTTGATTTCAGCTTCATTAGGAATAGTCTCCAACATATTGTTGTCATCTCGATGAACTCTCTGATCAATACAATCTAAGTGGTGCAGTTCAATTTCTTGATCATCAAAGAATATTTTACTAAAATAATCTACAGCCTCTTTACCAATCTGATCGTCCCCTATTATCCATTGACCATTTTCTGATTGGATTCTATGAACAGTAGCTCTCATCTTTTCATTAATAACAACATGAAAATATTTTGTATTGGAATCTCCATCCTCTAACCATATGATATTTGCTCTTTGTCTGAGAATGGATTGCTCACATTTCAACCACCTAGTATGTTCAGCTTGAGTTTTATGAATTTGAGGCCTCAAATCATCATTATCATTCTCAATGTAGTCAGTTTCAAGATCCAGCATCTTAGCTTCCCATTCTCTGACCTTATCAAAAACATTACCAATATGCTCTCTAGACCAGAGGCTAAGTTTGCGACTCATATTTTTTATTTTGAGATGTAATCTTCTCATACTATTACCATCCACGTCTTCATTCCAAGCTTCTTGTACCACGTCTTTAAAATTAGGTTGGTCAATCCATGAATTTAAAATTTTGAAATACTTGATTTTTGGATGTTCTGATGTAGAGTATTTCACAATCATATGAGTGTGGTCAGATCCTGTGCTTGCTAAGTGTTCAATATCAATAATGGAGAAACTATCAGTCCAGTGCTGGTTAGTAAACGTTCTGTCCATCATTTTACATATTATTTCGCTTATTTCCCTAGCATTACACCATGTGAATTTGAGGCCTTTGTAACCAGCATCCACCATACCGCAATCATTCATACAAGATATAAAGTCCCAACTCTTCTCCATTCTATGTGGTTTACCCCCTTTCTTTTCATTTGGACTCATAATAGCATTAAAATCCCCACAAATGCACCAAGGCTCATCAATGAAGTTGTTACAGTTTCTAAGACTATCCCAGAGAGGAAGTCTCAAATGTTGCTTGGATTTAGCATAAACAGCAGTGAACCATACTATCTCAGTATTACTTTTATTAGTCACTTTGAGAGTAAGTTGCTGCTCATTATCTTCTGCTATATCAATATGAAAGTCATTTAACCAGAGTATCCAAAATTTTCCATTGCAATTTGAGCTACAACCTTCAAAACCCAGACCTTTTCTGTATTTGTCAATATGGCAAGCATCAACAAAAGGTTCCTGGATAGATATTTAAGTGTTGTGAATTCTGGATAATAACTTAAGTCTCTCAAAAGCCCCTCTAGACTTAACTCCTCTAATATTCCAAATAATTGTACTAATCATTTAAATATTAGAAGATGTTTCACCTATTTGAAATGCTTTCCCCATTGCCCATGTAATAGGGCCTGATTTTGCAAAGTCTTTGTGATTTACATTCGCATTCCTGCTTACTAACCTTGGAGATAAATTACCATTGTTGGTTAGAGATTGTCTATGTTGAGAAACTGTATCTTCCACCTTTTCACCTTTCCATGAAGTTTTGGGAGCAAAGGCATCAATAAGAGCATCCTCATCAGAAGAGTCACATTCTTCAAATTCTTCATCAGAGCCCTCCTCTGTGTTCCTTTCCTGTTCTACACCATAATCAGAATCATATTCATCCTCTTCATCTTCACTGTTGTCTTCATTGTTGGCCTGATTCCCAGTAGAATTCTCATCAGTCGGGGTTATAACTTGAAGTGGCACATCAACTAACGAATTAGGACTCCATAATTGGACTTCAAGGTTAATACCTTGAGCTTCATTGTGAACATTATTTGGTGGCTTCCCAGATAAAATGGGACGGTAATTATCGAGCACATATGGAGATTTGGTTTGCAACTTTCTAGCAAAATCCTTGTCAGACTTAGTTAGTTTGTCTTGTTTATAAATTTTAGCATCATCTTTCAAAGTGACAGTTTAACGTGTATTAATAATAGTTGTACTAGAAGTATTGCTAGAAAAAGCAATGTTGGTAACACTGCTAGCTTTTTTCATACCCTCGGAATAACATACCTCCATATCTTTGTCAAACTCTTCAAGATGCTTAAAGGAATTGGAAGTTGTAATAGGCTTAACTGCTGGAAGATGAACTTCAAATTGCACTTTACCAACTTCCAACTCAAGCTTTTTACCACCATCAATGATACCAGTATCCACATCTATAACATTAGAACTTCGTAAGAAATCATGAATAACATTTTTAGCCTGTGACAATTTCTGTTGTAGATTGTTGTCCTTAGGTGGTCTTGCAGCCCACTTCATCACATTTTTCTTGTTCAACTTAGCCTTAATGCCTTGTTGAATTCTTTGTCTATTCAAAAAATTATTGTGCTTAAAGTTCTTATGATAGAAGAAATTTTGTTGATTTTCATGCGCTTAAGATTTTTATCAAATTGATCCACCTGCTTCTGCTTTGATTTTCTAGCCGTAGTGGACAATACAACATCTTTTGTCAACAAAATTTCAGCATGCTTGGAATTGTTAACAGCAATCATATTTTTCTGTTTAAGATTACCGACAATAGCAACATCATCATGAATTACCTTATCCCCCTCCTTATGATAATTGAATTCGCCATTACGAGTATTGCAAGAAGAAGCAATATTTTGGGTAGCATTATGCCAACTCTCTTGGTAGGATCTTTCTTCACATATGCTAAGCATACATCTTCAATATGACCTTGATGTTTGCAAGAAAAACAATAATCTCGAACAAAATTGTATTCAATCTCCTTCCAAAAGCCTCATATTTCTTTACCATCTTCCTCTTTAATTCCAACCCAAATAGACTTCCTCATTTGTACAGCCAAATCAATCTCTACCATTACTTTAGCAGAATTTGGTCTAGTTTTAGCATTCGTGGCTTTGTCGATCTTTAGAAGAGTACCAATGATGGATGTAATCGGCAGCAAAGCATCCCAATTGAAATAATGTCGTTTGAGGCATGGCAAAGTAATTCATATCGGTGCTAATGACGTTTCCTCTTCCAGATTAAAATATATGGTCCAAGTAACCATCCTCATTAGACATCCTAGAAACTAGATACTCCCTCCGTTTCAAAAAGAATGACCTCTTTCTTTTTTTGATAACATTTTAATTTCAGCTTTCCATGTGGCATGTTTAAGGCCACAAGATTAAAGGGCAATTTTGTACATTTGACATAACTTTAATTTAGGACCACAAGATTCAAAAGTCTTCTTTGTTTTCTTAAACTCTGTACCAAATCAAACTAGACCATTCTTTGTGAAACGAAAGGAGTACTTCTTCTTGAGTATATGTTCAAGTAGTCTTAAGATCCAAGAAAATGTGTTTATAATTGTAATGGCCAATCTTAACCATACCTTTAAGAGGAAATCTAGCTGAGAAGTCTCACCTTATATCATCGATAGTTGGTTTGCCATGTGAGAACTTCTCGACTATAGTAAATCTGCAATCTTTGGCTGATTCCTCCTCTTCTTGTGGAGTAAAGAAAGCAGTTGATTTTCCTTTATATATTTCCTGAGGCTTAACTTGAAGCCTCGTCTTCTTTGAGGCTATAGAAATAACATCTGCATAAGAAAATTGGTCATTGTTAGGGCAGGGAATATCTCCAGTTGGTCGAAATTGTCCACCCACCGGCGGTGCATACATTGTACCAATCATAATTTGACTAGAGACTTGCTTACAGAGCACAAAAGTGATGCAATCAATCGGGTGATTCAAGAGGAACTTACCCGATTAAGGAATATAAGCCAAGGTAAAGATTGACAATTTCAACGGATTAACCTGGCCGCTGAGATCACAACAACTTCGATTAGAGATGAAGATTGATAAGCAAGAACAAAGAAGTTGTGAAATTGGAGAAACTTTTTAGAGAGAAGCTCTCTAGAATATGACCATTTTTTTAATATGATCAAAATGATTTAATATTCATACCTTCATTATTGGAACATACATTACCTCAATGCAAATTAAGAGTCCTAAAACGGGTTAAATTGGAGATTAAATTTAGCTCAATTGAGGATTCTCTTAAAATGGGTTAAGGCTTGAATGGGTTGAGATTGAACCCAATTCAAATTATCTTGAGCTCAACCCTTCAAACTACGGGCGAATTAGGCGAAGTACCTATAGTTGAGCTCATTTTTGACACCACTACCTTATATAATGATTCTTGTTAACTTTAATATGTTATCTAGATTCCTTTTTTCACATTTCAGTTTTGGTAACTTATTCATGAAATATGAAATTTTTATAAAAGGGCATGTATTATGTTTTGACTTTATTTGGATCTTTTTTACTTGTTACATCTCTTTCTTCTTTCCAAAGATCAGATGAAACAATGATGTTTATTATCCTCTTTTATTTTCTCCTTAGCATAAGCTAGAGCAAGTTATTTAAGTTTCTTTTAAGCACACTTCATTAGGTCTAGTTGATCCAATTTTCTTATAATTTCATTTGTTACCATCTGATTTTATTCTTAGTTAAAAAGGTCTCATAACTTCGCTATTTGTGAAGATTATTTTTGAAAAATTAGAAAATCATTTTTGAAAGTTATTAAATTAACCTTATGTTTGAAAATTAGTGAACAAAGGTTCTGGTTATTTCCTAAATAAGGTGTTAAGCAGCTTAGAAAATTCGCAAATATGATTAATTGATGAATTAAATATTTTGTGGCTAAAGAGGTATAATTTCTCTAAAGAAGGAGTTTTGGGAGTATTTTATTTAGAAGTTAGTTGTAGCACTTCAATTATTCCTTCAGTTCAATTTCTGAATCAGCTACAATCTAGGAAATTTCATAAAAATTGTTAATTCCTAAAGAGTTATTTGTTCATATCCTTTAGACTTTGAATTAATTTGATCAATTCAACTCCTAAACGAATGAATCTCTTATTTGTGACTATAATTCTAAGAGTGAGGATGCTTTTGAGTTCATTCTGGACTGTTATGAGAGGCTGCATAAGTTGGACATTGTGCAACATCATGGGGTTGAGTTTGTGACTTCTCAACTCTAGGGTAAGGCAAAAATTGATGGAGAGCTTTTGTGGAATGTCGATAATCAATCTTGACTCCACTGACTTGAACACAATTTCACTAATTCTGACTTGAACACAGTTTCACGAATTGTTGTTAGTTTGGACCTATGGTCCGTAGATATTCGTAGAACCATTGCTGGGACTTAAAAATCCAACCAACTTCCACAAAACCATTCTATGGTTCATTGTCCATTCTACGACTCGTAGAGCCAACATGTAGACCCCTAGTTCAAGTCCAAATTTAACTAAGTCTGGATCACTTCTACGGATCCATTCTACGATCTATAGACCCCTTATGATCCGTCCTGTCCTCCGTAGGTCAAATATCAAAGACTTGATATTTTTCAAAACTCAACCCAATTCTATGACTGCCTTCCTACGGTCTGTAGATGGCTTTCGTAGAATACTGCCTCAGTGCCAAAAATGCCACTTTTCCTTTCCAATTCAACTTCCAATTTTTGATGTGTTACATATATATTGGATTGTGGATGGAAGTACAAAGATCATTGTTGTTGAAATTTGGTTGAATTGACATACAGAGGCCACATAAGGTCATACATGATCAACAAACAATATATAATGCATATATCATATATATATATATATATATATCATTATTTAAGGTTTCAAAGTTGACATACGGATTGTATGTCCAATATGCTAACTTAATAAAATGGTATTAGGTAGGGTTTTGTTCATGGTTATGGTTAAAAAAATCAAACCGAAGCACAATCTGAATCAAATCGATTAAAAAATAGATATTTGGTTTTGTTTGGTTAGGTTTGGTTTTAAATTTTGATAACCAATACTATTTGGTTTGGTTTTGGTTCTACTAAAAACCTGTAACACCCCGTAACTAGAAAGAACTAGAAAGAAATTAAAAAGAGGAAATAGTCATTTTTGTAAAGTATAAAAAAATTCTGGAAAATTTTAAGTGTGTTAAAGTTGAGGTTTTGGTCAAGTTCAAATGACCATAACTTCTAGCTCAAGATGATTTAGGTGTGTTTCCAGATATCGTAGCAAACATCTTGGAACAATCTTTCCAACACCACCGAGTTTGCGTGATTCCGAGTTCGTATGAGAGAGATATGCCCATTGGAAGTTAGGTTGTTCAAATAAGGAAATGTCCAATCCGGATTTTAGAGGGGCATTATGGTCTTTTCCTAACCCAATTATTTTATTTCGTTTCTGGGTAATTAATTGGGGTCTAAAATGATCTTAGTCTGTTTACGCTTTTGGAAAAAGAGAAAGAAGAGGAGAAAGGAGGAAAGGAGGAAAGGAAGCGAGAATCGTCAAGATCTTCACGAATGGCTTATGGATTTTGTCAAGGGGTGATCCCTACGAGGTATATGAATTCACATAGCATTGGGTTCGTTCACCCACGCACCAAACATGTTTTATTCAGTGTAATTTCGTCCTAAAAAGATTGAGAATTTGATGTTCTTGAGTTGTATTTCTTGAATTGCTTACGTTCTGGAATTTAGGATGAGATTGAGGACTTCTTGAGAGTTTAAGATAGATTATTAGAGTTGCTTTGAGTTAGATTATTGTGTATATGTTGTGGGTACCTGAATTTAAAGAGATATGGAGAAACAAAATCAAAATTAGGTGAATTGGGGCTAGAAAATGAAGAAGGAACAAGTCGGGCAAATATGGGTACCAGGTCCGCGTCGCGGACCTGTTCCTCAGATTTGAAATTTTTTCCTCGCGTCGCGGAGCAGTCACGGACCGTTTCTGCCTCAAAATTGATTTCGTGACCAAAAATTTAAATACATCTCAGCGTCGCGGACCAGCTTCAGGCAGTGATTTCTTGATCTTTTCTCATGTTTAGCTATCTAAAATCATTCCTAAACATCATGAAATCTTTCCTATGACAAATCACAATCCTTGAATCCATAATTCAATTCAAGAAAAGTTAAGAGTCAAGTCAAGAGAAGTGAAGAGTCAAGTCAAGAGTTCATAAAGTTTTCCAAAAGTCTTTTACAAATATTTTAACTTTGTATTAAGACTTGTGTTTTGAGTTGAGTAAAGAGTAAAGTTTGAAGTTCATTTCTTCAAAACTATATGGGAACTATGTATTCCCAAAGAGTTTAAAATGTTTTCATATTTAGACTAGTAAGGAAACTTTGATTTCGAAAAGAGCCTTTGAGCTAGTTTTCAGTTAAAGAGTAAATATTTTCACATTTGATCAAGAAAGGAAACTTTGATTTCCAAAAGATCCTTTGAACTAGTTTTCAGTAAAGAGTAAATTCTTTCACAATTAAGCAAGAGAGGAAACTGAGATTTCCAAGATAGCTTTTGAGCAAAGTTTTGTGAAATTATCTCAAACCACAGAAAGAAGTTATGTTTTTAAAACATAAAGAGCTTGTATATTTTTAGAGTAGTATTGAGCACCGATATGGGGGAGAGTTCAGAGAACTCCGAGCTGCCATAAACCATGTAGCCATCATGGGTAGAAAAAGGTCATACTTTTTAAATGGTTCCTTAGTGCATTTTAGCATAGACTAATGCATCCACTTAGTAGTTCAGGTTCTATACCCTCGGCAAGGTATAGGACGACCCTGGCAGCATGAGGCAAAATGTTGTATCATCACAATAGCTCTTATGTGATGGTTGTCGGTTAGGGAAACTCCCACAGAAGAAATTATATTTTTATATACACAGTTATTTGTATTTCTACATACATTTCAGAGTTATATCTATCTTTGCATACACACAGAGTTGACATCATGTTTTAAACAACTTTTCTTTATATTGCACTTGTTTTTAAACTGCTTTATATTAAAATGAGTTCAGTTATGTTGAGTTGAGTTGAGCCAGGTAATCTTCAGTTCCTTTCAAGCTTATGTCTTGTTTTAGAATTCCCCACACATACTCGTACATTCAATGTACTGATTCCATTTGGCCTGCATCTTATTATGATGTCAACATAGGTAACCAGGATCAACATCCAGCACATCATTGATCCAGTTGAGCACTCAGAGTCTTGTGGTGAGCCTCCTTTCTTCCGGAGGATCCCTTTTATTGCTTTCTGTTTTATTACTAGTTTATTAGGATGTCATGGGTCTTGTCCCGACACCTACCTCAGTTGTTTAAAGGCTTCATAGACAGTCAGTTGTTAGTTATTGAGTTTCTATTTCCTTTTTTAATGGTTGAGACTTGAGTTGCCATTTTTGGCCAGTGAATGTTATCTTGATACATTCTAAGTGTTTATTGAGCAGTTCAGTTTACTTTAAAAGTATTTTTTCTTCATGAGTTAAGTCTTCCGCTGAGTAAGTAAGTCAGGCCAAGGGTTCTCTTGGGGCCAGCAATGGTTCTCGAGTGCCAGTCCCGCCCAGGGTGTAGGCTCAAATGTGACAAACTTGGTATCAGAGCCCTGAGTTCAAGAGTCTTAGGGAGTTTATAAAGTCGTGTCTGTAGAGTCCTAGTTATCGATGTGAAGCGTGCCACATCTATAATTAGGAGGCTGCAACATTTTAGGAAATTCCTCACTTCTTTCATACTCATTTCGTGCGTTAGAGTTTTATCTCTAAAAAGTTTCTTTCTAACTCGTGCTTGCGCGTAACCGATTGTGAGTTAGACTATTTTGGGAGTGCTTTCATGGGGCGTTTCTTTCCCTGTGAGCCAAGAGAAGAAAAGAGATGGTTGCCAACATGCGGAGCAGGAAAAGTTTATTCGTTGTTGGGTTGACTCGTTTGTCAAATAAGGAAAGTAAGGCATCCATGCTAATAGGTGACATGTGTATAGCAAGGCTGATAATCCATGTGCAACAAGTTGAGGAGGACAAGCTGAAGGATAGAGAAGAGTTTAAGAATAAAAGGGCTAAGACATCAGGGAATGAATTCGGGCAGCAAAAGAGTAATGTGAACCGGTCTTCTTTCCAACATAAGTAGAGAGGACCTGCTCCATCATCTGCTAGTGCACCTGCACCAAGAAACAAATGTGAGTACAATAGTCAGAATTCTCAGAACTTCATAGCTTGACCTGCGCATTCGCAAGGTAGTAAGTCACAATAGGGTACTAATATTCCTGCATGTGCTAAGTGTGGTAGGAGCCACTCAGGGGTGTATCGTGATGGCTCCACTGGTTGCTTCAAGTGTGGCCAGAACGGTCATTTTATGAGAGACTGTCCTAAGAACAGGCAGAGTAATGGTAATGGGGGCAATAGAGCCCAGTCATCTTCAGTTGTTCCACTAGACAGAGCTGCATCTAGATGAGCTACTTCAAGGGTAGGCGAAGAAGGAAACCATATTTATGCTATCGCTACTCGTCGAGAGTAAGAGGATTCGCTAGATGTTGTCACTGGTATGATCCAAGTCTCCATTTTGAAGGTTTTCCTAAGCAACTTCTTAAGCTTTCAGTGTTTCTACACCTGATGGTGAGTCAATTCTAGCAAAAAGATTCTATCGTGATTGTTCCGTTTTCGTCAATCACAAGAGTACCATGGCTGATTTAGTTGAGTTAGACATGGTAGGTTTTGATGTCATTCTAGGTATGGACTGGCTTCATGCCTGTTATGCATCAATAGATTGTAGAACTCGAGTAGTCAAGTTCCAGTTTCCAATGAACCAGTTATAGAGTTGAAGAGCAGTTTATCAGTGCCTAAAAGTCATTTTATTTCATACCTTAAGGCGAGAAAGTTAGTTTCCAAGGGGTGTGTCTATCACCTATTCCGAGCCAATGACTCTAGTGTTGAGATACCTCATATTCAGTCAGTTTCAGTAATAAGAGAGTTTCCAAAAGTCTTTCCTGATGATCTTCCCGGAGTCCTTCCTAAGAGAGAAATAGCTTCGGTATAGATATTCTTCCAGATACTTGTCCCATATCTATTCCGCCATATAGAATGGCACCAGCAGAGTTGAAAGAGCTTAAAGAGTAATTGAAAGATCTTTTAGAGAAAGGTTTCATTAGACCAAGTATCTCACCTTGGGGCGCTCCGGTCCCATTTGTGAGAAAGAAAGATGGTTCCCAATTATCGTCAGTTGAACAAGGTTACCATCCAGAATAAAAATCATCTTCTGATAATTGATGACCTTTTCAATCAGCTTTAGGGTGCTTCGTGTTTCTCGAAGATAGATCTCAGATCAGGCTACCATCAGTTGAGGGTAAAGGAATGTGGTATTCCAAAGACAGCATTCATGACCCGTTATGGTCATTATGAGTTTCTGGTCATGTCCTTTGGTTTGACCATACGCCTGCAACATTCATGGACCTTATGAATAGAGAATTCAAGCCTTATTTAGAATGTTTATTACCGTGTTCATTGATAACATACTAACCTATTCGAGGAATGAGGAAGATCATGCTAGCCATCTCAGAATAGTTCTTCAAACTTTGAAAGATAAAGAGTTATATGCCACGTTCTCTAAATGTGAGTTTTGGCTTGAGTTTGTGGCATTCTTGGGCCACATAGTTTTTGGTGATGGAATTAGAGTTGATACTCAGAATATAGAGGTAGTGCAAAATTGGCCTAGACCCACATCTCCAACTGATATTAGGAGTTTCTTGGGTTTGGCTGGATATTATAGAAGGTTCGTCGAAGGGTTCTCATCTATTTCATTTCCTTTGACCAAGTGACTCAGAAAACAGTTAAGTTTCAATAGTCTGAAGCTTATGAGAAAAGCTTTCATGAATTGAAGAAGAGGTTTACTACTCCCCTAGTTTTGACCTTACCGGAAGGTACTCAAGGTTTTGTGGTGTATTGTGATGCATCTAGAGTTGGTTTGGGTTGTGTATTAATGCAGAATGGCAAGGTTATAGCTTATGCCTCCAGACAATTGAAAGTTCATGAGAAGAATTACCCAACCTATGATCTAGAATTGGGCAGTAATTTCTTTGAAAATGGGGCGGCATTATCTTGATGGTGTTCATGTGGATGTATTCACCGATCACAAGAGTCTTCAATATGTGTTTAGTAAGAAAGAGCTTAATCTCAGACAAATGAGGAGGTTAGAATTACTCAAGGATTATGACATGAGTATTCTTTATCACCCATGTATGGCTAATGTTGTTGTTGTGCCTTGAGCAAGTTATCTATGGATAGTACCGCACATTTTGAGGAAGATAAGAAAGAGTTAGCAACAGAGGTGCATAGACTTGGGAGTTCGATTAATGGATTCCACAGAAGGAGGAGTAGTGGTGATGATTGGGGCTGAATCATCATTAGTGTCAGAAGTAAAAGAGAAGCAAAAACCAAGATCCTTTATTGCTTGAATTAAAGGCAAGTGTTCATAAGCAAAAAGTGATGGCTTTTGAACAAGGGGGGGATAGTGTTTTGAGGTATCAAGGTGGATTGTGTGATTGATTTCAAGGGTAATTGGGATGATCACCTACTCTCATTGAGTTGCTTACAACAATAGTTACCATGCTAGCATCCAAATGGCGCCATATGAGGCTCTTTATGGGATAAGATGCAGATCTCCTATTGGATGGTTTGAAGTTGGTGAAACAGGGTTGATAGGATCACACTTAGTTCATCAAGCTATGGAGAAAGTGAAAGTTATTCAAGAGAGATTGAAAACAGCGCAGATTCGTCAGAAACCCTACACTGATGGTAGGAGAATGGAGTTAGAGTTTGAAGTAGATGATTGGGTATACTTGAAAGTTTCACCCATGAAGGGTGTTATGAGATTTAGTAAGAAGGGGAAGCTTAGTCCCTAGTATATTCGTCCTTATAGAATATCAAAAAAGGTTGGTAATGTAGCTTATGAGTTAGACCTACCACAAGAATTAACAGCAGTCCATCCGGTGTTCCACATCTCCATGTTGGAAAAGTGTATGGGCAATCCTTCATTGATCATACCAACTAAAGATATTGGAATCAAGGGTAGCTTATCTTATGAGGAGATTCCACTTCAGATTCTAGATCGCCAAGTTCTCAAGTTGAGAACAAAAGAGGTAGCATTAGTTAAAGTTCTTTGGAGGAACCAATTTGTTGAGGAAGCTACTTGGAAGCTGAGGAAGATATGAAGAAGAGATATCCACATCTCTTCAAATCCGGAGAAATTCCAGACCAAGGTACTAATTCTCTTCTTAGTACTCTTTAATCGAGATTGCATGTTGTATTTGCAATTGCTTGTTCTGTGTTTGAACTGAATGATTAATAGTACATCCTTAGCCTACTAAGAGTAAGCTCATTCGAGGACTAATGTTCCCAAGGGGGAGATATTTTAACACCCCGTAACTAGAAAGAAATTAAAAAGAGGAAATAGTCATTTTTGTAAAGTATAAAAAAAATTATGGAAAATTCTAAGTGTGTTAAAGTTGAGGTTTTGGTCAACTTCAAACGACCATAACTTCTAGCTCAGGATGATTTGGGTGTGTTTCCAGATATCATAGGAAAGATCTTGGAACAATATTTCCAACGCCACCTAGTTTGTGCGATTCCGAGTTCGTATGAGGGAGATATGCCCGTTGGAAGTTGGGTTGTTCAAATAAGGAAATGTCCAATCCGGAATTTAGAGGGGCATTATGGTCTTTTCCTTACCCAATTATTTTATTTCGTTTTTGGGTAATTAATTGGGGCCTAAAATGATCTTAGTCAGTTTACGCTTTTGGAGAAAGAGTTAGGGTTTTGAGGAAAGAGAAAAGAAGAGGAGAAAGGAGGAAAGGATGAAAGAATCATCAAGATCTTCATGAATCGCTTGTGGATTTCGTTAAGGGGTGATCCCGATGAGGTATGTGAGTTCACATAGCATTGGGTTCATTCACCCACGTGCCAAACATGTTTATTCAGTGTAATTTTGTCCTAAAAAGATTGAGAATTTGATGTTCTTGAGTTGTATTTCTTGAATTGCTTTTGTTCTTGAATTTAGGATGAGATTGAGGAGTTCTTAAGAGTTTAAGATTGATTATTAGAGTTGCTTTGAGTTAGATTCTTGTGTATATGTTGTGGGTACCTGAATCTAAAGAGATATGGAGAAAAAGAATCAAAATTAGGCGAATTGGGGCTAAAAAACAAAGAAGGAACAAGTTAGGCAAATCTAGGTACCAGGTCCGCGTCTCCTCAGATTTGAAAATTTACCCTCGCGTTGCGGAGCAGTCACGGACCGTTCTGCCTCAAAATTGATTTCGTGACCAAAAATTTAAATACATTTCCGCGTCGCAGACTAGCTTCCAGGCAGTGATTTCTTGATCCTTTCTCTTGTTTAACTATTTAAATCATTCCTAAACATCATGAGATCTTTCCTATCACAAATCACAATCCTTGAATCCATAATTTAATTCAAGGAAAATTAAGAGTCAAGTCAAGAGAAGTTAAGAGTCAAGTTAAGAAGAGTTCATAAAGTTTTCCAAAAGTCTTTTACAAATGTGTTAACTTTGTTTTAAGACTTGAGTTTTGAGTTGAGTAAAGAGTAAAGTTTGAAGTTCATTTCTTCAAAAGTATATAGGGACTATGTATTCCCAAAGAGTTTAAAATATTTTCAGGTTTAAACAAGTAAGGAAATTTTGATTTCCAAAAGAGCCTTTGAGCTAGTTTTCAGTTAAAGAGTAAATGTTTTCACATTTGAGCAAGAAAGGAAACTTTGATTTCAAAAAGATCCTTTTAGCTAGTTTTCAGTAAAGAGTAAATGCTTTCACAATTAAGCAAGAGAGGAAACTGAGATTTCCAAGATAGCCTTTGAGCATAGTTTTTAGCAATTATCTCAAACCACAGAAAGAAGTAATGTTTTTAAAACATAAAGAGCTAGTATATTTTGGGAGTAGTATTGAGCATCGATATGGGGGAGAGTTCAGAAAACTCCGAGCTGCCATAAACCATGTAGTCATCATGGATAGAAAGGTCATACTTTTTAGATGATTCCTTAGTGTCTTTTTAGCATAGACTAGTGGATCCACTTAGTAGTTCAGGTTCTATACCCTCGGCATGGTATAGGACGGCCCTGGCAGCATGAGGCAAAATGTTGTATCATCACAATAGCTCTTACGTGATGGTTGTTAGTTAGAGAAACTCCCATAGAAGAAATTGTATTTTTATATACACAGTTATTTGTATTTCCATATACATTTCATTGTTATATGTATCTTTGCATACACACAAAGTTGACATCATGTTTTAAATAGCTTTTCTTTATATTTCACTTGTTTTTAAAAAAATTCTTTATATTGAAATGAGTTCAGTTATGTTGAGTTGAGCCAGGTAAGTTCTTCAGTTCCTTTCAAGCTTATATCTTGTTTTAGAATTCCCCTCACATACTGGTACATTCAATGTACTGATGCAATTTGGCATGTATGTTATTATAATGCAAACACAGGTAACTAGGATCAGTATCTAGCGCATTGTTGATCCAGTTGAGCACTCAGAGTTTGTGGTAAGCCTCCTTGCTTCCGGAGGATCCCTTTTATTGCTTTCAGTTTTATTACTAGTTCATTAGGATGTCGTGGGTCTTGTCCCAACACCTACCTCAGTTGTTTAGAGGCTTCATAGACAGTCAGATGTTAGTTACTGAGTTTCTATTTCCTGTTTTAATGGTTGAGACTTGAGTTGACACTTTTGGCCAGTGAATGTTATCTTGATACATTCTAAGTGTTTATTGAGCAGTTCAGTTTACTTTAAAAGTATTTTTTTCTTCATGAGTTAAGTCTTTTGATGAGTGAGTAAGTCAGGCCAAGGGTTCGCTTGGGGCTAGTAATGGTTCTCGAGTGTCAGTCCCGCCTAGGGTGTAGGCTCGGGGCGTGACAAAATTAACCGCAAAAAAAACCAAATCAAACCGATAAATTAGATATTTAAATTTTATAATTATTTGTATATTATTCATAAATAAAATATAAATATTTTGTTAAATTTTAATTAACTTTAGTGTTTAACTTTACCATTTTCTCAAGAACAACCTTTAGCCAAACTATAACAATCCTAAGTTTAAGTCCATCAAAATCCATTATAGTCTTTACCTACCCTACTTCACATAAAATAGTCCCATCACTTTCTCTTAATTGAATCACTTTGTTCGTGTAATGATAACTCTAGTATTGTTTAATTGCTTAATTGAACCGACAATAACTTTTCTATGGATTGTTCATGTACTAGGTGTTTGTGTCTATCAAGATATGTACATCCTCAAAAACCTATTACTTTCCAACTAAATAAACCAGAAAAACTGAACCAAACTGACAATAACCAAACCGACTGTTTTTTTTTTTCGTTTGATTTGGTTAGGTCTTAGAAATTTAAAAAACCGACTAGATTGATTTGGTTTTGGTTTTAATCAATGACCGAACCACGAACACCCCTAATCGTAGGTCTAAAACTGCAGAAAAACAAAAAAAATGTTCTAGTCGGATTTACCATTTCACTTTGTTTTGACTGACTTTTGAGAGAGAAAACAACCTAGAGCTTTCCCTAATCAACTTAGGTGAGTTATTACTCAATTTTCATAATTGTTATATCGAATTAACAAGGACTAACGCTAGAAAGATCATTCTTATCCTTAGATTTCAGCAGTCAAATTTAAGAACAATATTGAAAGGGATTTTAGGGAATTTTCACGAGGTAATTACTATAGTTTGAGGGTTAATTGAAATTTTGTAGCCTATTGAAAGACGTTATTAGCAATATGTGATTCTTGAATTTGTAAAATAAACATGAATTTGTCTTAGAACCCTAATTTTGTTTTAAAAAAGGTGGGAATTCATGGAATTTTATCAAAGTTCTAAACTTTGGTGCTGGCCGTTTAAATATGAGAATTAAGCTAGCTTATATTTTTACAATATTGGAAGGGATTTTAGGGAATCTTCACGAGGTAAGTCCCTTGATTAATTACTATAATTTGAGGGTTAATTGAAATTTTGTAGCCTATTGAAAGGCATTATTAACAATGGGTGATTCTTGAATTTGTAAAATAAACATGAATTTGTCGTAGAACCTAATTTTTGTTTTAAAAAAGGGTGGGAATTCATGGAATTTTATCAAAGTTCTAAACTTTTGGTGTTTGTCCGTTTAAATATGAGAATTAAGTTAGCTTATATTTTTACAATATTCCAAAGGATAGATGTTAGGGACTTAAATGATCTTCTTTAAGGAAGTAGTTATAATGATCTAAGCTACTCAGATTCAGGTTCGGATATTTAATTAATACACAGGTTGGATCTTTCATGATTTAAATTTTAAAATTTGGGGTATATATCCATGTATGAATACGAGCGTGGGGATTCAACTAAAAATAATTTAAATATCTAAAAATAGAGTTATATGTTTAAATTATGAGACATTAAGTGGAAAACTAAGAAGGTATATTTCTCAGTAGAAAATATTGATCAAGAAGAGAATCATATATAGAGATATTAGGAAAGGAACTTGCATAAAAAAAATTATAACAAGGTATACAATGTTTTGATAACAAAAATCATTATATTTGTCCTAAATTTCTCCATTAATTTTAGTCAAAGTACTAAAAATTAGTTGATCTGATTCGGTACGGATTCCATATCTACACCCACACCTACACCTATGTTTGTATCGACATAGGTGCGATACCAAAAGAGAATAGTCCAAAATACTTAGGTAATGATATATTTATGTGAGTGAATGCCTTGGGGGAATAAATACTCACACACTATGTTATTGTTGAGTGAATAATCGTGAATTATCTATTTATATATGACTAATCACACATGTGAAATTCTTTACGGTACTTTGAAAAGCTAATCCAAAGACTTATAAATGCTAGGTGTGACAGATTCTCAAAGCATTATTTATATGTGTTGCTGAAGAATATTTTGAGATTAATAATTTATGATCTCCTTTTTTGTTGGATTTTTTGTGTAATCCAATCAAAACTATTTGTTAATAAACCTCCTGATTATTATCAATATTTTAAAAAATAACTTCGTGAAATACTAAGGTTGTCGATGGATTTATGATCAATTAGAATCAGAGTTATTGCCAGATGCCTTCTTTTCCTATTTTTAATAGTTATCTTCTTACGTATGATATAATTAACTAGTCTTAGTTAGGAATGTTATAATAAGCCAAAAATATAAGTATTTCGTTAAGGATTTATGAGTTGAACTCAAAATAATTTGAATTGGGTCAATCTCAATCCATTTTAAGAGAATTTTCAGTTCAGCCAAATGTAATCTCCAATTTTAATCCGTTTTAAAATTCTTTATTTGCATTGTTGTAATGTATGTTCCCATATTGAAAGTATGAATTACAATCTATTTTATATCTTTTATGATTCATCTATACATTTGTAACTTTTATTTTTATTATTATTATTATTATTACTATTATTATTATTATTTTGAGTTGAAATTCAAATTATGATCATAAAAAATAAATAATAATATATTAAAATTATTGAGATTAAACAAGTCAAATTGGGATCTAAACCAATTTTTAGCCGAGGTCAAAGTAAATTTAGATGGATATGATCCAATTCAAATATGTACAATTTCAACCTTTGTGAGCATGAATTGCTTGTGGCACAAGATAGCTTATTAGAAATATGAATGAGAGAGGTGATCCCCAATCGTACTGTCAGCTTCTCTAAGAGAAGATGGACAAGCAAATAATTCACATACGACTTCTTCCAATCAGCTCTGTTACAATCGATTTTTCAGGTTAATTCAAAATATACTTTCAATTCGTGTTCCTGCAGCCCCAAAGTGAAAACACTTAAGTATATTGTATGTGTCTATTCCCATACAGAAGTAGTATTATGCTGGTTTTTGAAGTTCCCTTTTCAATGATTTTGAGGATTATGAATTTGCTCACTATTGAATTCTATCGACCAATGTACATAAATTTGATTTTTGGGATTAGTATTTTAGTATGTGATTTTTTCATAATCCTAGGTCGTATTTTGGATGACGAAATGGCCGGTAACCTGCAAATGTTACCAACGGTTTATTAAATGAAGACTTCAATGCTTAAGTTTGTTCATCTGATCCTTTTTTATGCATATTAATTTATATATTTCTCCAGTTTCGCTCTTTTTTTTTCTTCTGAATTTCCTTAGGTATACACTGATTAGACAAAGATATCTTAGAGTTAAGTTGCTTTCTTGTTCTGCAATGCAGAGTATCTACAGTTTTATTTGAGATCGGAATGAGCATATTCACTTTAATGTTGGAGTTCAAGCTTTTAGGCTCCATAAAATATATAGATGTGAAAAACTATGCTCTCTTTATATGTTGATAGATACCTGAATCTCTTTTAAGTGCAGTATAATACGTGCACTATTTTCTTGATCTGTTCTTATTTAAAATCTGAACATTAAAGCCACTGTTGTTATTCAACATCTGAACATTAAGCTGCTGTTCCCATTTCCCTGCTGAGTGAGTGCACTTTACACTAAGTAAAGGCTCGCTCTAAGTGGATATTGTTTGCATCGGATCTGATCAGGTTCTCTATTGCTCAATGATATTCCACGATCAAGACAATTGGCTGAATCCCATGAAATCATTTCATAGAAGTTCATTCATGATATCTTCTTTTTATAAAGTGAGACTAAGTAATACAGCTCCTACTTTCAGCTGGAATGAATTCCTCCAAAGTAAGTGAAGTTCTCCACTACTAGCATCTATGTTTCATCTTAGTATCTATGTTTCATAAAAGCATAGATATGAAAGTTTTCTTATATCTATGCTTCTATTGACTAAGTTTTCTGATATATAACATTGAATTTTAACTTACATTGAAATAATTGGAAGTTGTTAGACAATGCACGATTGTTTTGAAGTTGTTATACAATGCACTGTTGTTGTATAACTTCTTACACTTTTCGTTTATTGTTGTAATATCTAGATTACCTTGTCATATTTCATCTGCGGTATAGTAAGTCCATTATCACATTCATGTTGGAAGTGAATCTTCTGTGTAACATCCTTTGAAACTAGGCAGTGTTTATGGTAATTAAAAGGGCGTGCAAAGTCTAATAGGAACAAGTATAAGTGAACAAATATGTATCATCACAAAAGAGAAGCACCAAACTTAATATTTGATCTAACAAAAAAGCCAGTTCCTAGTTTGTTTACTCTGATCCAACAGCTTCAAAAGTAAACAAAAGAGGAACTGCTAACTATACTGATGATCAAAAATAAAATCTACACGAATCCATAAGACATATCATGAGTAGAGTCGGTGTATATGAAAGGGTACTGATCTATAGGCTGCACTGTCAAACTTGAACCAATTCCATTCTCCATAAGTTGCATTGTCGAAGTTGAATCAATCCCATTATTCCCCATAGGCTGCATTGTCGAACTTGAACCAACTCCATTATTTTCCATAGGATGCATTATTGAACTTGAATCAACTCCATTATTTACCATAGGATGCCTTGTTGAACTTGAACCAATTCCATTATTTGCCATAGGCTGCATTGTCGAACTTGAACCAATTCCATCATTTGCCGACCAGTTTTCAGCCTCATTCATCATAGAATAATTAGCATTGCAAAATTGATAATCCTCGATAGTAAGAAGCCCATTATCCATCCCTGCTCCCATTGAATTCACACCACTAATTGGAATATTTGAGTGGAAGAAGTTGTTGTGATCGGTGAAAGAATTCATATTAGAAATAGGCCACAGAGTAGTATGGTTCATCAAGTTGTTGTTGTTCATGAGCTCAGGGAAGTCCCATATTTGTTGATGAGAAAGTGAGGAACTTCCAATATGAACATTCATGCTCTTCAACAATTCGATTTTTCCTTTTGCCTTTTCCATCCTTTTCTCAACAACTCCAGCAAGATTTTGCAATTCTTTTTGAGATAAATAGTCAAATCTTGAATTCCAAGTGGGATACTTTTCTACTTTGATCTCAGCCTTTTTCTTTTCATCATTTTCGAAATAGTCAAATCTTGAATCCCAAGTGGTAGGATCCTTTTCTACTTTGATCTCAGCCTTTTTCTTTTCATCATTTTCGAAATAGTCAAATCTTGAATCCCAAGTGGGACGATCCTTTTCTACTTTGACCTCAGCCCTTTTCTTTTGATCATATTCAAAATAGTTGGACAAGGTCTTACCCCTTTTACTTCGGCCTTCGAATGGTTGGGTTTTGTAGAGATTTATCAGCTCTTTAACTTCATTTGGATCATTCGGCCACATTTGATGATTATTTCCTTCATATATGATCATGCATGCTTTGATGTCACAAAGTATTGAGAGTTCCGAGATTTTCTTGACTAAGCCAGCTTTCCGATTCACCAAAGTAGACTTCCTCTTCTTGTGATCTTGAATAAATTCCACTTTGATTTTTGATCTTCCCATTTTATCTGCACTTCAAGAAAATACACATGCATACATGTATAATTAAATACTAGAAGAATAAAGAAAGCAGGCACTGTATTTAATTCATAAAACTTCAAGAATAGCAGATGAATCAAAGCTTCACAATTAACTAATGTGATTTAGTTGTATGAGAATAGCAATGAAATATGGAAAAGAAAAAAAATTACCAGGAGTGAATTAATACGTCTTGTACAAGTCTGTTGCTATAAATATATATATAAGAAGTTTGACGCGTGGTTGCCTGTTTTTAGAAACTATACTAATTATTTTATAAGAATATTTGTCCTTCCACCGCTTTTCTTACCCTATTTTATAGGAATTACTGATCAGTTTATAAAAATACTTAGTACTCCTAGTATTATTTGATTTTGTGTGTGAGGTGCTTGGCCCTTTGAAGCTAAACATTTTAATTTGGCTTTCTTAAGTTATTATTTTTTTCTCATAAATATAAAAATCTTAGAATTTGAAAAATTATCAAAACTTCTTCAACTCTTATACAATTTTACAAATTGACCGAAACATAATTAATAATAATGCATCAAAATATCCTAAGTTGTTGAATTAATAAATCACATATTTTCATGTTTATTTATTAGTATATATTTGGCTATGGATGGTTTCAGAAGAGGCAGAGGTAGACCGAAAAAATATTGGTGAAAAGTGATTAAAAAAGACATGCATGTCACAACTTCAATTTACCGACATGACCTTAAGATAGGAGGGTATGTGGGGGACATGGATTAGGCTAGAAGGTTAGAAGGTAGCAGTGTGTTATCTTGTTGTCTATTCATGTTAGCATTTATAGTATTACTTTTGAAATTTCTTGTCCTTTTAATTTTATTACTATATGTTGATAATTCCTTGTACCTTTATTCTTGTATTATTGTATTGTAGTTTTGGTTATGTTACTATCTGTTGTTTTTGTTATTGACTAATGTTTCTTGTACTTCTGTTACTTCTTTTGCGAAATGTTTGGACTATTTGATCTTGAGCAAAAGGTTTATCGGAAGCAACCTCTCTTTCTATGAGAGAGAGGTGAGATCAACATACATTTTATCCTATCCAAACTCCACTTTGTGGGATTACGCTTGACAAGTTATTGTTTGTTTATGAAATGTGAACAAAACTTTTCAACTTCAATTTCAAATTATGATTTGAAATTTCAAATTCTCCAAGAAGTAGGATTTCAACTTTCTAGGTGTGATTTTATTTTTAAAAATGTAAGAAATTTGACTCATAAGTTTTTTTTTTTGTTTTTTTTTTGCTAATTACTACTATAGATTGTTGATTTATATTACTTTTTATAAAATTGTGTACTTGGAAGTCTATATTAGCATTTAATTCCAAACATTTATTTCTACAAGAAACATGAAGATATGTCATTTATTAATGCACCGTCCTAAGATATTTAGTTATCTTATTTATGAACTATGATTTGCTCATTTTCATGAATACATAAAAAATAGGGTGTTTTCTAAAATGCAACCAAGAAAGTCATACCCCGTGAAGACATGAAAACGAGAATTTGATTTTCTAGAATGACAATCAAGGGATGTCGTACCCTCGGAAGAAATGAAAAAAGAAAAATAAGAATTTTTTTTTCTCTAAAATGCAATCACTATGGAGGAATAAATAAGAAAAAAAAAAGGTTTTTATTTTTTAAATGGAAACCATGGGATGTCGTACATGTAACACCTCGAAAGTGTATAACTCAACTAAACTAGGAAAGATGCAAAAAGTTTGTTGAAGTATGTAGAAAGTACCTTTACGAAAGGCATTTATGACCTGTACAAAGTTTCATGGACCGAAGATGCCACCCGTGGGATGGACTTCAGAAGTTGACTTTTGTCAAAACCCAAAAGTCGAGGCCATGATGACACACATCCCGAGAACCTCAAAAATGATGTGTAAGCCGAAAGAAATAACCCATACGAAATATTCAAAGGGAAGTAAGGCCACAACCGATATGAAAACAACAAAAAGTTCCCAAAACCTGCATCTAGTACATTTCTAGATTCTGAAATACATCTCAAGTCTTCGAAAGGAAATTAAAGACTGTAAATGAAAGATGGAGGCCAATGACGATCTAATAAACAAGATCTCACCACAACTCCGAATGAGAAGAAATCGTTAGATGTGATCATGCGCTACGAAGATCACCTTGACTATGATTTGTATTAAAAGATAATAGAAGTAGGAGTGAATACAATCCACATGTACTTAGTAGGTTAGAACAACTGAGTAGCAACTAATCAGACTTAAAAAATAAACTATGAAACGCTTCCACCTGCATACAAAAATGCCCCATTCTGACATCGATGCTGCCAATTTATATAATAATGGCGCAAATAAAGGTAACACAAAAGGGTTCATATAATACTCAAATCAAATAGGAACAAAGTTTATTTTTATGAATTTAAAAATTGAGTCCATAAAATTATCTTAGAAGAAATCTATTATATGTACCAAGCTTCTCAATATAGATGAAAAACTATTTATTCAATTCAATCAACTTGTCACCTTCTACTATAATTGCTTTCTTTATTAGGAGATTTTAATATATATTCATGTATTCATCCACCTTCAATTTTTATAATTCTTAATTAATTTATTGATGTGAAGTAATAATGTATTAACAAATAAGAGATGAAAAGACAAAAAATAACCTATATATATTTGTAATAGGAGAGTTCTTATTTTTATTTTAATTTCTTGTTATGAAATTAACTTTTACCTATATTTTTTAGTCATAAACTTCATAACAGTTTTCAAAGTTACACAATATCAATCACTAATCATATTCTTGAACAAATTTAATCTAAGAAAATATACATCATAAAAGAAATTGAAATAAAATAGGAGCAGAATTTGTTTTATGAATTTAAAAATTGAGTGCATAAATTTACCTTAGAAGAAATTCGGTATATGTATCATGCTTCTCGATATAGATGACATAGCACGAATCATTAAAATTTAACAAATGTTGAGCAAAAAATAGTAATGAAGTAAAAATATAAAACTTTCAACCAATAAGATTAGAAATCTCAGCATATAAAGAAATTGACTGAGAATAAAACACATATAAATAAGCGTAATTAAGATAAATATTCATCAATACATCATCTCATTAGATGAATTGCTACTCTATACAAAAATTAAAATACATTGATAATTATGTTGGAGCATTTCTCAAGCGCAACTAAACTAAAATGGTTGATACATATATGCATAGTTTGATAGTGAAAGATATATATATAAGTTAATTTTTGTCTTTTCATCTCCCATCTTTTAATATATTATTACTCCACATTAATAAAAATTAATTAAGAATTATAAAAATTGAAGGTGAATGAATGCATGAATATATATTAAAATCTATAATAAAGAAGGCAATTATGGAGGGAGATGAAAAATTGATTGAATTGAATAAATATTTTTTTAATTATAAAAAATAAAATAAGTAAATAAATTTTTCTCCCATCTTTTAACATATGCAAAATTAAATAATGAAAGTTATAAATATGGAAGATTAGATAGTTATGAGTATTTTATTAATATAATTAAGACTATCCTTTATAAATATGTAGAGGTGTGCGTTATAAAAATGATTTTTTAAAATTAATTAATTGTAAAAATAAAAAATCAAAATCAAAAAAGGAGAAAAAAGAGAGATAAAAATAACTTTGCTTATATCTGATTTTTATTTATTTATCTATATATTTATAAATAACAATTACATTTGTTATATTTTAGTTACAATTATATTTATAAATGTTTTAAATTAAATAGAGAAGGCAAAAGAAGGAATCTTGGAAAGACATAAATAGTATAATATAATATTAATGAGGAAAGAGAAAATGTAAGTGTAGTTATTTTCTGAAATTTTTAAAAGCATAATTATTTTAAATAAAAACGGAAGATAAAAGTGGGAGAAAGAGAAATCTTAGGAAGATCTAAATATGTAGTAATAATGAAGAACGAGAAAAGTTAAGTGTACCTATTTTCTGATTTTTTTTTAAAGAACAAATTAAGGGAAAAAATCCAAAAAATTGATAAAAAAAAGTAAATGGCAATTCTAGCCAAAGAAAGGTGCCACATCGGTGTCACGACCCAGACCGTCGTGATTGGCACCCACACTAATCCTCGGTGGGAGAACCATTACTACCCAGACTAAACAAATTAACCAAAAAACTATGCATTTAAAGATACAGAAGCAGGTTTAAATGACAATAAAAATGGAGTCCCATAAACTCCAAAGGTTTAAACAATTAACTAACCAAACTAATGCGGAAATTCAACCCCTAGAACCTGAAAGTCATTGTACCAAAACTCTATGAACGACAAGTCTAAAAACAAGGGGTACAGCCCCGAAACTAAACAACACCTTAAACCAATAGTCTGAGTCCGAAAAGAATGGACTTAAATAAGAGAGATCCATGACAGCCTGAAAGAACTGGCTCACCCTTGAATCCGGTCACGCTCAATAGTCACCTACCTGAGGTCTATCAATAGCCACCTGAAGATGCCCTGTACTCAACAAAGAAAGAGCAATCGCAGTATCAGTACACAACCACAGTGTACTGGTAGGATCACGCGGCTATCCCATTAAATGTAACATACATTAGTCAATACAACAGTATAATCACGTGCACATATCGAATATATACAATATCATCAACATATACGAACAATGAGCAACTTCACGATTCTCACAATTATATCAATTTAGAGCAACATACCATCTTCCAATATCAATCATTATTAGATATGAACGAACTCATCACAAGTAGATACACAACACAATTCAATGGTTCTCTCACGGAACCCAATTCAATGATCCTCTCAAGGAACCCAAACCTAAACTGTTAGCATACTGGTTCGTGGTACCCGATCCAAATCAGTGTGCCGGAACGTGGCAGCCGATCCCATATTTATGTCGAAACGTGGCAACCGATCCCATATTTATGTCGTAACATGGCAACTGATCCCATGTTTATGTTGGAACGTGGCAACCAATCCCATGTTTATGCCGGAACGAGG
>NW_006239275.1:490341-495434 GCF_000226075.1 Solanum tuberosum | reverse complement strand
GATCCCAATTATCCAATTTAGGGTTGTTTCCACCATAGAATCTATAACAAAATCCTCCCCTATTAATATTCACCCATTCTATTACGTTCTACAGATCGAAAAACAAATTCGGGGAGTGAAAAACTTACATTTAGCCTCAAGAATGGTGAAAAATGAGTAGGAGTCCCCTGGGGTTCGTTCCTTAGCTCTAAAAGTCGAAAAGTACATAATGAGATAGTTTAGGGGTTTATTAACGACTATAATTCACGTCGAGCCTGCCACAACGGCCACCACCCCGCCAAGGCGGCATTCTCGAACCAGAGAGCTAATTCAAGAATTCCAAAATTCACATTTCACAAAACACTTCTAACCCACGATGCTCAGAAAATACCCTTTACACCAAGATCAATTTCGGGAGTTCTACTCACCCGAATTCAATTCCATAAAGTCGTACGGATTCCCTAACGAGTTATCTATCCCCTCATGAAATCAAAAACACAAATACTTCACCCGATTGTTTCCAGATTTCCCTACACCTCAAAGATTCCGATTTCGTCCAAATCAGGACTAGGTTGGTAAATTTCAAGATACTACAAAAAAGTTTTCCGGCCCCAAATTTTCTCCCGTTGGCTTTTCTATAATGACGGGAACATGTCGTTACAATAGATACCAATTTACCCATCACTCATCTCCGAGTGACAAAACTTAGGAAAATAGGATAAGGAAGGAATGAAGTAGTACCTGAATCGATGAACAATTGGGGATACTTGTCCCACATACTTTTTCTGTCGACTCTGAGCTGCTAGAAGCTTAGATTGGATACTTCTCACCTTACCCTGAACATCTTTCACCAAATCAACTCTCAAAGGTTTCACGTCTTCAACCACAAACCAACCAATTGAACACCTACACATCCTCCCATACAATGCCTCAACGAAGTCATCTCAACACTCGAGTGAGAAATATTGTTGTATGTAAACTTAACTAATCAACAAAACGATTCCCAACAACCACCAAAGTTGACCGTACTCATGTCTGCCACATGTTATCAAGGATCTTGACACAATCATCAGGACTAATCCTTTCTCGCATAAGCATGATAACATTCTAAATCAATACTCGCTACAATTAGAAGTGAACCTGAATCAACCAACACACACTCATACTACCCAAACAATCACAGTTCTTATCAACATCTCCATCTCACAACCCAATTTCCCATAAGTTTAAGTTATAAATTTTTGGTCTTCAGACATCAAATAATCATCGAGGGAATGTCCAAGCATACAACCCCTCCAATAACACTATCGAAATGCTAGATTTAGTAATTATATTACCTTCTAATAACAGTAGAATTGGACCCAAAGATCCCCACATTCAACCACACATAATCGATACATGACCTCGACGACTAGAGGAATATTAAGATTGCCAGACAACCACGAATACTCATGGTAGCTCTTTTGTAAATTCTCATAAGCAAGGTGGTACATGTATAACCACTGAAATATTTTAACAACTCAAGACAACGCCAAATATGTCATTCGAAATAACCAAATCTTCCCACTCAACCAAGAGAACATCGCAGGATTTGGTACCCCTAATCCACCACTAGGAATCCACCCACAAAAGTGAAAACACACGAGAGCATAGCTAGTGAATCATACTCACAATACTAACAACCATCATAAACACTCCGACCATTTACCTTATTATAAACCAACACTTTTAAATAAAACCTTTCTTAGGTACTTTAACAATCAATAGTAGTAAACTTACGACTCAACCAAGGTGTAAAGTCCTTTCAAATGCTCAATACCGAATACAATTGATCATTTCTCACCTTTCCAATTCATACATTGACAAAATACATCACCACGAATGTGGACTCACAATGAAAAATCTAAATTGTAATTTCCACCATATAACACAATCCCTTTCTCTATCAACAATAGCTTGTACCTTGAAGGTTTTTATGAATTCATGGATCTCCGTTTATCATTGATCGCATCTCCATCGATCTTACCATATATTTCGCTAAAATTTCAATCATACTCATTACTAGACTCAAAAACAAAACCAATCACTTGTCATAACACTCAAGCTAATGTTCACACACTCCTTTCTCAAGTCTTTTTCGGTAAATTTTGACCCATCTGATGGACCCATGACACTATTACCATAGCCACAGCAAAACAATGAAATCACGTGTCTCTGAACCCAATTATCTACCCCCACTAAAGATATCTCATTTCGGTATCAATCCACTCATTTATGACTTAAGATAAAATCACCAGTCCTCATACTACCCTCCTTCTTCTTAACAAACAAGACAGGAGCACCCCACGGGGAAACACTAGGACGAATGAAACCTTTATCAATAAGCCCTTGGATTTGAGCTTTAAGCTCTCTCAATTCTGACCACACGAATAGACTCAATAGAGGGGGATTCAACCTCAACATCCTGAATATGAACCAATTACGCCAAACAATCATGCCCCACCAGTTTCCTATTTCGCACGAAAGATATAACCTTAGCTGACTTAGGCTTGTACCCTCTTCCCACTCTAACCTTTCCTTACCCGGGATCTCTAGAGCTACCGACTTAGCATTACCATTAAGCACAACATAATAGGGGAACAACCAAGTCATGCCTAAGATTATATCAAGTCAGTCATATCTATCATAACCAAATTAACCCAAATCTGAAAATCCCTAAACACAATAGGACAAACACGGTATACAAGGGTGACTATGACTGACTCTTCAACTGGGGTAGAAACATGGATGGGGGCATCAAATATATCACAAACCACATAAAATCCCAAGGCAATTGAACTAACACGTACGAATAAGTAGGACCCATATCACACATAACAATAGCCATCCGGGCATAGACAAGAGTAGCACTAGTGACCACTACATCACACACTTCAAACTCGATCTTGCCCAGAAAAGCATATAACTAAGCCATGTCGTCTTGATGGGCAACCTCCTCGCCTGGCTACACTACTCTTCTACCTGCATTACCATTTCCCCGGCCTCAACGGCCTCGCTGATTTCCTCCTCATATGCCCAGGTTCTCCATAATTTTAACACACCTTATAATCTATATCCAATTGTTGAGCACTGAACTAGATTGTCGGGGTTAGTACGGGTATAATTCGAGTTCTGAAACTGTGACTAGGAAAAATAGGGGAGACAGGGTTGAGATTCTGTCCCGCTCTGGCGGAAGAAATCCCACCCTGACGGCCTCGCCTTGGCGGGAAAAATCCCGTCTCAGCGGCCTCAACGAAAACAGAACCCCTGTCTACAGTTTTCTGGGTTCTTTTCTTTCCCTATTTCCCCCAAAGGTTCTCAGCTAACACATGCATTTTTAGAGAAAAACCCTTTTGCTAGGACAACCATTGTCTACCCTCCGGTCAACCGTACTCATTTTAAAATCCTTTTACATCGTTTCAACACTACCACACAAATATCCCCAAGATACACCTACATTCTTACACGGTTATCGATTGGTCGCAATGCACGTCTAGATTTCTCGCGTACGAACCACGTCGTAATTTATCTAGACCCTTGCACCTAATCTCGTGATGACTTTCTTTTCACAACAAGTTCCACGACACTCAAGCGGTTACAACTAGCATAATTTCAACATTTAGGCCAGCACATTGCACATATGAATATTCAGACAAGCAATACTGGGCACATAATCAAATCAAAGCATTCAAGTAATACACCCTTCACATTCATAGTTAATTTTCGACAACTAGAAGCACACATTCATCGTTCCAAGTTACAACTCGCAGACAAATCTATTTTCTTTAATTAGTTCGTTCCATAAACGACCATCAACCATGCCTTATACGGTCCCTAAGGCCAGATACCAATTGGAACCTTCTCAGTTCCAATTAACTTGATTGTGTCCTTTCAGTCGGGACTACGACGTCTAGTTCACTTCGTTGAAGTACCAATTGGAATCAGGAGATACCAATTGGACTCAACTCATACCACAAGCGACAATAGTAGCTAGCGAGTCCCCCAAAACTGCTAATTTCAATCATAGAACTTGGTCGAACCCAATTCTTAACCGCCTCATTCTTTAACTGATGGTAACCAGACCTTAAATCAATCTTAGAGAAAACCGATGCACCTTGCAATTGGTCAAAAAGGTCATCTTTCCGAGGCAATGGATACTTGTTCCGAATGGCGACCCTATTCAACTATCAGTAGTCTATACACATCCTCTCTTGCTAGCGATGTGTTACCACTTATGTTGCTCTAGATCGGACCATAGAGTAAAGGAGAAAAGATACTAATTTGTATCACCCAGATACCAATTGGATTCAAGTCATAGCACGAAGAAGTAGAAAGAAGTGAGTTTTTTCCTAAAGTCCTTGTCATGCCCCGAGCTACCCCCGAGACGCTGACACGGGACCTAGGACCACAAGTGATCCCAAGCTAACCGTGCTGGAATGATCATGAGCATACTAAATATAATCTGAATAATAGAAACTGTGCGGAAGCTATAATCATAAATAAAATGAAAAGATGGGGAATACCCATATACTATAACTGAGATTAATTCAAGGAAGATATTAACTCAATACTAAGCTGAATCTAACTATGTCTGAAATAAGCCTCTAAACTGACTAGAAGTGCTGGGACATGCCCAGCTAAGTCTAGAAAATCTGAAACTAAAAGACTGAAAACTGAAAGATGACATGACTATTATTCTCGAAGAATGAGGACTCACCACTGATGTTGCTGAACTAGAGATTGAGAACAGATCTAAGCGTGAACTGGATGCTGAGAACCTGAACCTACATCACGAGAAGATGTAGTGCACGTATGCGTCAGTACTTGAAAGGTACTGAGCATGCAGGATAAAGTAAAGCTGAAATAACATATAACTGAACAAAGAAATAAAGAAATGAAATCAATCTAAACATGATATAGATACTGAATACTGAGCTAACTGAATATAATGACCAATTTATAACATGCTGACTGAATACTGAATGAACTGTAAATGTGGTCAATGCAATAGAGTCTGACTGAACTGTGGGAGCTACTAATAATCGACATAAAACAACATGAGCTAAATGTGGAGT
>NW_006239275.1:450771-489638 GCF_000226075.1 Solanum tuberosum | reverse complement strand
TTAGGGGTTAAACGACTGTCGGAGTGACTGACGGACGGGACTGACGGGCCGTTATTCAATCTACGGTCCGTCGATTGGGGTCGTCGGTCAAGTCTGCCCAATAGGGCTTCACTAAAATGAGCATAACGTTTCACTCGGAGGTCGAATTTTAGCAAACTTGGCGGCGTTGAAAAGAGGATTCGATTATCTATTATATCATAGGTCATGGGACACATAATTCCTTTTGTGCTAAAAGTTATGACCATCTGAAGTTGACTCAATCACAATTTTCATCTAACTGACTGTTGAGCCTCACTTACGGTCAAACCTACGGACCATGCATCGAATGACAGTCCGTGCTGGTCAATTGTCAATCGGGACTGAAGCTGGGCTTTAGGGGCATTGATCCACGGACACGAACCACGGTCCATGACCTGACCTACGGACCGTAGGTCCGGCCGTGGGTCAACACTTAGCCGAATTTCTGGCTGAGTTCTGGGGGAGTTTGCTGACACGAACCACGGACCTGCACGACGGACCGTGGATCCTCCTACGATCCATGGTTGGTGCCCGTGAGTGCCACCTGTAACATCAGAAATCTGCAATCTGGTCTATTTTCGGATACGGGGTGTTACAGTCCTATAGCCTCTCGAAGAAAAGTACGGACGTCATCGTACCGTTCCGCAAGACTCTACTAGACTCATTTTGGTACAATGAGATCAACGAACCTAGGGTTCTGATACCAACTTTGTCATGACCTAGACCGTCGTGATTGACACCCACACTAACCGTCTAGTGAGAGAACCATTACTGCAACCCAAACTAAACAACTTAACTAACACTATGCATTTAAAGATCCGGAAGCAGGTTTAAATGACAATAAAAATAGAGTCCCCATAAACTCCAAAGGTTTAAATAATTAACTAACCAAACTAATGCGGAAATTCAACCTCTAGAACCTGAAAGTCATTGTACCAAAATTCTATGAATGACAAGTCTAAGAACAAGGGGTACAACCCCGAAACTAAACAACACCTTAAACCAATAGTCTGAGTCCGAAAAGAATAGACTTAAACAAGAAAGATCCATGGCAGCCTGAAAGAACTGACTCACCCTTGAATCCGGTCACGCTCAATAGTCACCTAGTTGAGGTCTATCAATAGCCACCTGAAGATGCCTTGTACTCAACAAAGCTATCCCATTAAGTGTAACATACATTAGTCAATACAACAGTATAATCACATTCACATATCGAACATATACAATATCATCAACATATACGAACAATGAACAACTTCACGATTCTCACATATCACATTTATATCAATTTAGAGCAACATACCGTCTTCCAATATCAATCATCATTAGATATGAACGAACTCATCACAAGTAGATACACAACACAATTCAATGGCCCTCTCATGGAACCCAATTCAATGGTCCTCTTATGGAACCCAAACCCAAACTGTTAGCATACCGGTTTGTGGTACCCGATCTAAGTTAGTGTGCCGAAACGTGGCAGTCGATCCCATATTTATGCCGGAACGTGGCAACCGATCCCATATTTATGCCAGAACGTGGCAACCGATCTCAGTTAGTGTGTCAGATCGTGACACCCGCCCATTTAACAAACCACAATCACAATCACAATTTATATTCTCACAATCATACAACAAGAGGTGATTCATGGCATACAATTATTCAATTATCCTCATTTACAACAAGTGTGATCAATAATGCAACATTCGCATACATACATGTATCATAATGAAGCAAGAACAAACATACATCACAGAATCACAACCATCACCTACCTCGAAACAAGCTTGAAACCCTAAGAAATTTGATCTTTCCCTTTCCGGATTCGTTCCGCTTGTTCTTAGTCTACAAGCAATCAATATAATACGGGAATCAATAAACAATCATTAATTACCCGGACTACTAACAATTTTATGAACCCTAGATCAAACTCATGATCCCAATTATCCAAATTAGGGTTGTTTCCACCATAGAATCTATAAAAAAAAAACCTCCCCCATCAATATTCACCCATTCTATTACGTTCTACGGATCGAAAAATAGATTCGGGGAATGAAAAGTTTACCTTTAGCCTTAAGAATGGTGAAAAATGAGTAGGAGTCGCCTAAGGTTCGTTCCTTAGCTCTAAAAGTTGAAAAGTGCATAATGAGGTCGTTTAGGGGTTTATTAACGACTTTAATTCACGTCGAGCCCGCCAAGGCGGCATTCTCGAACCATAGAGCTAATTCAAGAATTCCAAAATTCTCATTTCACAACACACCTCTAACCCACGACGCTCAGAAAATACCTTTTATGCCATGATTGATTCCGGGAGTTCTACTTACCCGAATTCAATGACGTAAAGTCGTACGGATTCCTTAACGAGTTATCTATCCCTCATGAATAAAAACACAAATACTTCACCCGATTGTTACCAGATTTCCCTACACTTCAAATACTCCGATTTCTTCCAGATCTGGACTAGGTTAGGAAATTTCAAGATACTACGAAAAAAGTTTTTCGTCCCCAAATTTTCCTCCGTTGGCTTTTCTATAACGACGGGAAGGGGTCATTACAATCGGATTTTTACTATCCAGCTTTATATATATATATATATATATATATATATATATTATGCTTTTCACCTCCAAAGATCTCACCATTTGGTTGAAATCACATAAACTAAGCAAACATGACAACCTCAATAGGTCTCACTTCATAGCATACTATTGTTGAACGGTATATATCGGTAGAAATATTCGCCATTCTAGCGTATTGTATTTCATATTAGTATATGTTGTGTTGCCTCTTATTATTGTGGTATTTGAAATTTGCAATGCATTGTATATCATATTAGTATAAGTCGGGATAATTTGATATTATAGTATTAGGTTCTTCAGTCTCATGATTAACAAAAAGTGTCTAATTTTGTCTCTCAAATTAATATGATGACATTTGTATCTATCTTTGGAGGCTACAAGAATTTTAGGATAAATAATTTTTTATTCATCATTGTGCGTAATCAATTATCTCTTGAGTTTTCTAAATTCCGTGTTTTATCCTCTTACATATGGTGAGGATGAGATTAGCTTCGATCGGAGATAAAAATAACAATAATATATTAAGTATAGAGTCAACTAACATAAACCTAGGCAAAGAGTAAGTGTTATTGTCAAGTTGACCTTTATCATGGTAAAAACAAAGTAAAAGAAACATCAAGTTTAAATAATGAATTATCATCTTTTCCTTTTATGTTTACTCGTTTTAGTATGTTGGCACATTTGTTTGACGCACAAATTCTCCTATTTTCTAAGAAACATCTTATATATGTTCTACATTATATTCTACTTGTTTCACAATTTCTGTCCTTAACTTTAGTGATATTTAGCTAGGCCAAAATAGGCCTTTCTCAAAATAATTATTGCTTCTAAACATATATTTTAGTTAAAACAGATACTTCATGATTGACATGTATAAATAATGTCAATCCTTCATTAAAATATCATTTTATTACTTGTGCTTTCTCAATTAGTATTATTTGAAATTGCATAAGAGTAATTTGGAAAGATGTTTGTAACTAATAGAATTTTAAGTGATGAATAAGGGTTGAAATAAAGTGAGGAAGCTAGTTGAATTATATATGAAAAATAGATAAATGATAAGAAATTATGTTGTATATATATGATAAGAAATAAAGTAAAATACAAAAACTCTAGATCTTGAAATTACCAGATCTTATGCAAGTATTCTTTCTTATCATAAATAAGAATCATTCAATATGAATTATACATAAGTATTAGGGGGTGGTAGGGAAGCAATGCAACAACAAAGTTTGCTCACATCACATCCACAACTTTCATAATTAAAATGATCTCTACAATAGGCCACACAATCTTCACCAGTTTGACATTCAAACTTCTCCATCTTATCATATGAATGATTATGTTTTTCAACCTCCAAAGATTTCACCATTTGGCTGAAATCACATAAAATTAAGCAAAACATAACAAGAAAAATCAATTTAGTCTTTGCCATCACAAGTTTGAAGCAAATGTATGGATATTTTCTTCTGTAATAAAACTTCAAGTGAACATGTATTTATACACTAAAAAAAGATAGCAACATATACACTATTACATAATTTACCTAAAATGGGACAAAATTATGCTATGCTAATATATGGTATATTGTAATTACTTTACATAATGGTTCTAATTAAGAGTCTGTTTGATATTACTTTTTAAAATAGCTTATTTTTAGAATCATTTTTATAAAATGGCTTTTTAGAAAAGTGTTTATGAAAAAAAATAAAATTATGTTTGACTAATTTATTTGAAAAGTGATTTTCATAAGCAAATTGTGTTTGACTGATTTTTAAAAATAAAGTATTTTTGAGAGTCAAATTACAAAAAAAAGGATAACTATTAATGTACTTTTATTATTAAAATTATTTGATACATAGAAACTACTTTAAATATCTATTATAAGAAAATTAATCAAATTTTTATTTTTAATAAATTAAAATATACATTTTTAAATTTTCAATCAATATTATACCTTTTTTGGGAGGGTAAAATCTTTAATTGTTATTTTTTTCATTTTTTGTAATCTTGCAAAATATTGTTCTTACCTTTTTTCCAATTCTACAAAATAATACGTAAAATAATATATAATATATAAAATAATAATATATAAGCGTAAAATAAATTATAAATTTATTACATAAATAAAAATTATTAAGTGAAATTTAACCAAACAAATGAAATATGCTAATTAATTAATAAGAGATATATTGGTAAATAAATATATATGCAAAATATATTTTAGTCTTGAGAAAAATAATTTTTTGTTTCTACTTCTACTTTTTTTACGAAATAGAATTTTTAAATTGTGTTTGACTAATTTATTTGAAAAGTGTTTTTCATAAGCAAATTGTGTTTGACTGATTTTAAAAAAAAGTATTTTTGAGAGTCAAATTACAAAAAAGGATAACTATTAATGTACTTTTATTATTAAAATTATTTGATACATAGAAACTACTTTAAATATCTATTATAAGAAAATTAATCAAATTTTTATTTTTATTAAATTAAAATGTACATTTTTAAATTTTCAATCAATATGTACCCTTTTAGGGACGCTGAAATCTTTAATTGTTATTTTTTTTCCTTTTTTGTAATCTTGCAAAATATTCTTATTACCTTTTTTCCAATTCTACAAAATAATACGTAAAATTAATTAGAAATTTATTAAATAAAAAATAAAATTCTTAAATGAAATTTAACCAAACAAATGAAATGTGCTAATTAATTAATAGGAGATATATTGGTAAATATGTATATATGGAAAATATATTTTAGTCTTGAGAAAAATAATTTTTTGTTTCTACTTCTACTTTTTTTACGAAATAGAATTTTTAAATTGTGTTTGACTAATTTATTTGAAAAATGTTTTTCATAAGTAAATTGTGGTTGATTCATTTTAAAAATATATATATTTTTGAGAGTCAATTACAAAAAAGGATAACTATTAATGTACTTTTATTATTAAGATTATTTGATACATAGAAACTATTTCAAATATCTATTATAAGAAAATTAAACAAATTTTTAATTTTAATAAATTAAAATGTGCATATTTAAATTTTCAATCAATATTATACCTTTTTTGGGAGGCAAAAATCTTTAATTGTTATTTTTTTCCTTTTTTCTAATCTTTCAAAGATATTGTTATTACCTTTTTTCCAATTCTACATATTAATACGTAAAATAATATATAATATATAAAATAATAATATGTAAAAGTAAAATAAATTATTAATTTATTAAATAAAAATAAAATTCTTAAATGAAATTTAACCAACCAAATGAAATATGCTAATTAATTAATAAGAGATATATTGGTAAATATGTATATATTGAAAATATTTTTTAGTCTTGAGAAAAATAATTTTTTGTTTCTGCTTCTGCTTCTGCTTTTTTTAAGAAATAGAATTTTAAATTGTGTTTGACTAATTTATTTGAAAAGTGTTTTTCATAAGCAAATTGTGTTTGATTGATTTTGAAAAAAACGTATTTTTGAGAGTCAAATTACAAAAAAGGATAACTATTAATGTACTGTTATTATTAAGATTATTTGATACATCGAAACTATTTTAAAAATCTATTATAAGAAAATTAATCAAATTTTTATTTTTATTAAATTAAAATGTACATATTTAAATTTTCAATCAGTATTATACCTTTTTCGGGAGGTTAAAATCTTTAATTGTTATTTTTTTCCTTTTTTATAATCTTGCAAAGATATTGTTATTACCTTTTTTCCAATCTACAAAATAATACGTAAAATAATATATAATATATAAACGTAAAATAAATTATAAAATTTATTAAAATAAAAAAATAAAATTCTTAAATGAAATTTAACCAAAAAAATAAAATATGCTAATTAATTAATAAGAGATATATTGGTAAATATGTATATATGAAAAATATATTTTAGTCTTGAGAAAAATAATTTTTTGTTTCTGCTTCTGCTTTTTTTAAGAAATAGAATTTTTAGCTTCTTCCCAATAAGGGAAATGCTTCTGCTTTCATTTAAAAGCAATTTTACAGATATGCCAAATATTTACTTTTTTTCAATAAAAGTGTTTTTTCTTAAAAAAAGTGATTCTAGCCCCCGAACAACAATTCCAAATAGGCTCTAACTTAATATGTTATCTAGATTCCTGTTTTTACTTTTAGCTTTTGGCAATTTATTCATGAAATATGAATAAGTAACTAAATATAAAGATTATGCTATGTAAATATATGATATATTATTGTTACTTTATATTAGGGGTGTCAAATTGATGGGTTTAGTTGAAATTGGAGATATTAAAATGGGTTGAAATAGAAATTGTGTTGACTTTTGACCCGCCCAAATTTACTTTGGGCTCAAATGGATTAGGCTCAAATAGGCTTAAAACGGGTTGGGTCTTGACCCGTCAAATTTGACCCGCTTAATCTCAATAATTTTAATATGTTGTTATTTAAGTTTTATAACCATAATTTGAATTTCAACTCAAGAAAATTAATAAAAAGAAGTTATAAATGAATAGATAATTCTTAAAAGATATAAAATAGAGAGTTTTTTTTAAAAAAAAAAAGAAGTTAATTTGGACATGCAGTCCATTTTATTACTGCCTTAAAAAGGCCGAAAAACAAACTTACAAAAAGAATCACATGTCCGGCCCAAATAGCCCATCAGGTTATACAAACAATTCCCTATAAAGTAGGGTTTCCTATTTTGTTCACTTTTCCCTTTCCACATTTCCATCTTCTTCCTTTCCTTTCCACTAGCCGCCACTTGAGTATTTTTCCAATGGTGTTCTTCAACACCAAGTTCTGGACTCTTCATCTTTGAATAATCAACATCCTTCATGACTTCCTTTTCATGTATATTGTATATTTCAGCTACCAAAAGGTGTTCTTTATGTTTCCTTTTCCCTATTTCATCAGCTACTTTTTTTGTTCTTCCTGATTTTTATTTTTTTTCTGCAGGTGTACTCTCCGGTGTAGGTTGATGCCAAGCTTGATATAGATTGTGAACCTTGCATTTCCGCATTGTAACTGCTCAGATTCTTCCTCATTTCCTTCTTTCTTTTTGCATCTAACACCTTGTGTTTTCCAGTTGAGGCAGAGTAGGATTGAATTAGTTGGCTCCTGTGCTTCTTCGTCCCGATTGCTCGCTGGATGCACGCTTTGGAATCAGATATGGCTCCATAACTCTCGACTTTTGATGGTCCCTATATCACTGTTTGCTGGCTGTCATAGCTTAGGAGTGGTTCTTGTGCTAGATACAATCTTCGTTGTATATAGTATAGTTGTAGAACCCTGTGGCATGAATGTTGTAACTAAGCATGTTGACAGTTGTTGTGTATTCTCCTTGTTTTGATCCTAACAGAAGGGACTTCATGTTTATCAATATTAAGAATCCTTTTACCTAAACTTGGTAATTGATGAAAATGCTGAAACACCAACTTATGTTTTGTGTTTATTGCCACATTTGCTATGACATCTGCTAACTGATTCGCTTCTCTAAAGACATGCCAAACTTGTACATTAATTTTCTTCAATATTGCCTGGATATCTTCTACTTTCTCAAAAAACTCCCCTGGTATTCTCAAACTCCCACATATCATGTTTTTTTTAAAACCAATGAGTCTGTTTCCAGTCTCACTTGCCTTAAGTCATTTAGAAAACAAAACTGTAATGCCTTGCACACCGATGTCACTTCTGCCTCCATGTTAGTGGCCTCTCCAATATTATGAGTTTCAACATAGATAAGGTCTCCATACTTGTCCCTTATACAGTATCCATAGGCACTCTTCCCTAGATTACCTTTGCTGGCTCCATCCGTATTGCATGTCACCCAACCCTCTTGTGGTTTCATCCATCGAACCACTTGATAATGTAACGTTGCCTTGTAATTCTGTAAATTGTCCACCATTTGTGGCCAGTGGTATGTCATCCCTTTAAGCCATGGAAATTTTGTCCTTACTAATTGATATAAAATCAATTGACATTGATAATAGATGTTGTTGTAAGTTATCTCCTTTTCATGCTTAATAGAATTTCTCCACTTCCACAATTTCTACATAATGACTGTTGGAACTTTCAAAATTTGTTCCAACTTATTTGACACCTTGTAGTCCCACCATTTGAAAATGAGTTGTTGTAAATTCAACCTACTTATATTCAAATCTGCACAAGAAGCAAACTGCTTCCATAGCTTTTGGGCTATAGGAGCTATTAGTAAAAGATGATTCATGGTTTCCATTGCCCTTTCCTTGCAACAGTAACAATTAGATACCATGGGTATCTTCATTCTCTTCAAATTATCATCTGTGGCAATCTTCCTCCTCCAAACTCTCCACAAGAAAAAACTAATCTTGATTGGCATTCCTCTAATTCACATATACTTTCTCCAGTCCTCTTCTGCATTTTTGCCCCTAACCAGGTGGTATGTTGATTTAACATTAAAGAGGCCAGACGTATTACCACTCCACCAAGCTTTATCAGTATCAACCTCAGATGTTTTAGGCCGGATATTTAGAATTATATGCTCTGCCATATCTTCTGATAATATACTCCTTAGTTTCGGCTCATCCCACCCTCCATTTGTAATGAAGTCCTTGACTTTAAGTTCCTCCTCTTGTGCCAATTCCCCTTCTGTGTAATATAGAGCTCCTTGCCTTGTCCATTTATCAAATCAAAAACTGGAATTTCCAGCTTTTATTTTTCACCAAATGTCTTTCTCCACTTCCTCTCTGATTGTGATCATTTTCCTCCATACTTGTGAAGCACCTAAACTTGTAACAACCACAAGATGTAATTTATTACAATATTTGTTCCACATGTATTCTGCCCATAGAGAGGTTGTGGAAACTCGAAAATTCCACCAAAGCTTTGCAAAGAGAGCTTTGTTCACGTCATGTAATGATCGGAAGCCAACTCCTCCCTCTAACTTTGGATAACATAATTCACCCCATGCCACCCAATGCTTCCATTTAATTCCACCCAAGTTTCTCCAAAAACATTTGCAAAAATCTGGTGTATTTGATCCAAAACTTTCCTGGGGGATTCAAAGCTGATAACATATACACTGGCATAGATTGAAGCACATTGTTGATAAGAATCCATTTTCCCCCAAATGTCAAAAATCTATTATGCCACATGAATATTCTTTTGACAATTTTCTGCACCATTTCCGCATAGTAAATTGATTTCCTCCTTCCATAGAACACCCAAATAAGTAAAAGGAAAATTACCTTGTTGTATCCCAGTTAACCTTCTCATTCTAATGGCTACTATCAGCGGGGTATTGTCGTGAAGATAAAAGAAACTTTTAGATTTGTTAACTTTCTGCGCAGAAACCATTTCGTACTCCTTAAGAATCCTCATCATTTTGATTATTGAACCTCTATCTCCTGACCCAAATAAAATTATGTCATCAGCATAAGATAAATGATTTATTTCCGGGCACCACTTGGGAAGTCCATTGCCTTTCACTGTCTCATCCCTATGCAAACTGTTTAATCCTCTAGATAACACTTCTGCTTCAATTATGAATAGAGAATGTGACAAAGGATCACCATGTTTCAATCCTCTTGATGATTGGAAAAAACCATGAGTAATGCCATTTACTAACACTGAATACCAGTTGTTAGAAAGTATCCTCCATACCATGTCTATAATCACCTCGGCAAAACCAAATTTTCTCAACACTTTTGTGAGAAATATCCAAGATACTCGATCGTATGCCTTAGCCATATCTAGCTTCACCACCAGGTTCACATTTTTATTTCTCCTGTTAATATCTCTTATTATCTCCTGAGCCAATAAGATATTCTCTGTAATGCTCCTTTCTTTTACAAAAACTGATTCATTTTGTGAGATAATTTTTGGTAGCACCAAACTCATCCTTTCATGGATCATTCTAGAGATAATCTTATTTATAAATGAACTGAGACTTATGGGCCACACAAATCTCTTGACTAATTCTTTTTTGGGCAACAATACTAAGTTTGTATGAGTTATGAACTTTGGTAGCTCTTGCCCACAGAAAAAAAGCCTTCACCATATTTGTGATATCTTCCCCTACTACCTCCCAGCAACTTTGAAAGAACTGACCAGTAAATCCATCCGGACCACACGCACTGCTCCCACTTAAAGGAAATACCATATTTTTTACTCCCTCCTTGTCTGGAATATTTGTCATCTCTTCATTTTCCACCGTTGTTATGCACTTGGGAATATGATCAGTCATTGTGTAATCATCTATTCTATTCTCCTCTGAAAATTGCTCCCTGAAGTAATCCACTGCTGCATTTCCAATATCACAATTGGATTTCAGTGTCTCCTTGTTCTGTGAGTATCTCAGCAATATGGAGTTTTTTCCTTCTCCCCTTAACATATGAGTGAAAAAACATGGTATTTATGTCTCCTTCTTTGAACCACTTCATCCCCGCTTTCTGCCGCCAAAACTCCTCTTCTTCAATTAAATCTGGCCCTTTCGGTATTCCTCCCTCTTCAACAACATTGTCCCTCTCATCTTCATAATTCGAAGCAAACAAATTTCGAGAGGTGACTTCACCTTCTCTCCTTTTTGTATAAGAGCTCCTAGTTGCTGTACTTTTCTGCATAAACTCCTCCTCATTAACCCTTTTTTGGAGATTCTTTGGATCTGCATGTTTCTCCTTATTCCGGACTTCACTGATTGTACGTTCACTACTAGTTGCCCTTCCTGCCTCCTTGACACCTTTGCTATTGTTGGATCCATCAACTTTGTGTGTCTGCTTGTTTGTTCAATTACTCTCTTGTATTTGTTAGGGTTTATCCTTTGGCTATCCAATCTCCTTCTCTGTCGCCTCAACTTTTGACTGATCCTTCTCCTGATTAATACTTTGATCCTGGTTACCAGTGTCCAACAAGTTATACTTGTTGTCCGTTCTAACACCCACTCCATTCCATACTTTTTGTGGCTCCTTGTTTCTCCCCCCTCTCCAGTTTTTACGTCTTGGTTCCACCAAACCATCCCCTTTACGATTCTCATTCTCTCGATCTATGCCCTTCCCTTTGTTATTCTCATTGCAAGGCTAGTCATCAGTCTTTTTCCCCTCTTCTTGTTGTGATTTCTCCTTGTATGGGTGTAGTTCTGGATGAACAACATAACACTGCTCTTCATTGTGTCCCTGAATCATGCACGTCTGACAGTACTTCGGTACATAATCATATTTAATTATGATCCACTTCTCCACTATTTCCTTATTCTGCATTCGCATCCCTATTTTAATTCGCTTAAGGAATTCCCTTAACAAATCAACCTCCACTTTCACTCTCGCACAACTTGGTCTAGTTTGATTCTTTGTAGCCATGTCAACCTGTAAGGGTTTCCCCATTGCAGCAGCTAATGAAAAAACAACATTTGTTCCAAAAAAAATTGGAGGCAAAGAAGGGAAAGAAATCCAAGCTATCGATGTTGTAGTTTCTGTTTCCGGGTTAAACAAAGGATCCCACTTTAGAGTTCTCATGGGATATGACCAGTTATTTTGTGTAATGTAAAAAGCAGGCTTTGACAACAAGTGAATGTAATCTTCTACTAATGTCGCCCTAATTAAGACATGTCGATTGCTTAGTAATCCGATATTGCAATCTCCCTTCAATTTACATTGCTTCGGAATGAGTTTTCTCAAATCTTGAATATCTGGCCAACCATACGAAAACTTCCCAATTACTGCATATTCAAGATTTTCATTGACAATCATCTGATTCACTTCCTCTTGTTCCCATATTACTTGTGGCTCCCCATGAAGATAAGTGATTGGTTTTAATAGAATAGGTTGGTAATGGGACGTTTTTGGTTTCAACTTTTCAGCATAAGTACCTCCAGATGCTATTACTAGGCCGATATCGGGAGGAGGTTGGCCTGTGGCCGTGGCGGCCATGGATTCCGAGAAAGTTTGAGTTACGAGAGGGTAGGATTTCGAGAAAGTTTGAGTTACGGCGGCGGTAGGATTTTTAATGGGTTATATTATAAAATAGAGAGTAATTCATAGCTTCATTATTTTTTATTATTTTTTAAAAAAAAATTATCACCATATGGTGGTGAGACCTCTATATTGATGACTAAAATTATAAAGCTAAGGAGAGCTTAAGCTCGACCCATTGTTCCAGTAGCTGCTTCGCAAAAACTAAGATTCCAACTAAAACTATACAAGTTTTGCACAAATTTACAAGTCCAGCGTAATAAACAAAATTAGCTATAACATCTCAACTGGATCAGCTTTATACAAAATAATTCCTCATTTGCTTATGCCTTAGGGACTCCATTTGTATGAGATCAAGTTTTTAAGGTCCGATGGTTATCGATGGTAGGTGAGCCTATGCAAAAATAAACAACTCCTCATTTGTAATACTCTATTTTGCCAAAGCATCTGCAACTTGGTTGGCCTCCCTGTAACAATGTCTAACCTCACAAGTAATAGTACTTGAAATATTTTGAATACGAGTAATGATATTCTTCATTTGCCAAGGGATATTGTAGTTACCTTTGATCATCTCAACAACTATCTTTGAATCACATTCCAAGATTACATTGCAATGCCCATTTTGAGAGATTACCATTCAGGAAATTTAGAGCAGCCTTGACGTCGGCCATATTGCTAGTATCCCTACCAAAACTTCGAGCAAAGGCCATGATAATTTTACCTCTATGATCTCTACAAATCCCTCCAGTTCCAGCTCTACCAATGGCATCCCTGCTTCCATCAGTATTAATCTTCACCAAACTTTCCGGGGCTTAAGCCATTTAACCACAGTACATTCAATTTTAGGAATAAGGCCAATAATATGTTGATAGATAACTCCCCACCTAGAGCTCCATTTTGTATTAGTCTTTTCCCTGGACACTACCCATTTTAGATGAGATAAAATATGATATTGGATCCTCTTTGTATAACAATTGTTTCCTCCATAAATTACAGAACATCTCGCTTTCCATATCTCCCAACAAATTACGACAGGAGTAATTTGTAAAATAGTCTGATGGAGTGATTTTTTTGGTTTGATATCCCACCATTTTTTGAGCATATACTTGATAGGAATAGTCTGATGGAGTGAGTTTTTTGGTCTGATATCCCACCATTTTTGAGCATATACTTGATAGGTACATCCTCCCAAGAAATTCCAACAGGATTTCCAAAAAAATTCCATTTATGTTCTGCAATCTCCCCCCCCCCCAATGAAAGTGTGGTGCATAGTATCACTTTGGTCAATAGGGCAACAAAAACACATGGCATCACAGTCTATACCAAATCTAGCCGCAATAGTATCATTAAAAGGTAACCTACTTTTCAAAAATCTCCACATTAAGAAAGACATTTTAAAAGGTAAATGCTTAAGCCAAATCTTCTTTAAGAAATAAGAAATCTCATTTTTCTGTCTAATATGTTTCCAGGCAGATGCAGTAGAGAAAATACCATTATTGTTAGGCGTTCAAATAGTAGTATCAATTAAGTTTTGATATTGATCCTTTGTCCAGAGCATTTTTGATAATTTTGTAGTTGATACATAACTAATTCCAGTGATTTCTTACCACCAGAGGTAAAAAATAATCACATCATTTGCATATGCAAGGTGAGTAATGTATGGGCAATTATAGGGTAAACTGAAACCTCTATATGGATGAATGTGACGCAACTGATTAAGCATTATAGTTAACACTTTGGCTCCTAAAATAAATAAAGATGGTGATAAAGGATCACCTATTTAAGCCCCCTAGTAGAGGGAAAGAAGCCTCTTCTCACACCATTAATAATAACAGAATACCAGACATTAGAAATTAATCTTCTAATCATATCAACCCATTTATCAGAAAAGCCAAATTTCTTAAGAGCATGAAGTAGAAAATTCCAATTTACCCGATCATAAGCCTTAGCCATATCCAACTTAATGACAGTATTACGACCAAAATTATTCTTTCTAATATCATGAATAATCTCTTGTGCAAGTAAAATATTTTTAGTGATAGATCTACCTTTTAGGAAAGCACTTTGATTCTCAGAAATAATATTAGGAAGAATATTATTAAGTCTAGAACTAAGGATTTAAGAGATAATCTTGTTAGAACAATTACTAAGACTAATAAGTCTCATATCGTTAAAAGAGCTAGGATTGTCCGTTTTAGGCAAGAGAATAAGACAAGAACTGGTAGAAAATTTAGTCAAACCTGCCCCTCCAAAAAAATGTTGTATCACATCTATTAGATGACTTTTGATGATGTCCCAACAACTTTGATAGAAAGCGCCTCCAAAACCATCAGGCCCCGGAATACTATCAGGATTGAGACCAAAGACAGCTTCCTTAATTTCAGCTTCATTAGGAATAGCCTCCAACATATTGTTGTCATCTCGATGAACTCTATGATCAATACAATCTAAGTGGTGCAGTCCAATTTCTTGATCATCAGAGAAAAGTTTACTAAAATAATCTACAACCCCTTTAGCAATCTGATCGTCCCATGTTATCCATTGACCATTTTCCGATTGGATTCTATGAATAGTAGCTCTCCTTCTCTTTTCATTAATAACAACATGAAAATATTTTGTATTGGAGTCTCCATCCTTTAACCATCTGATATTTGCTCTTTGTCTGAGAATGGACTACTCACATTTCAACCACCTAGTATGTTCAGCTTGAGTTTTATGAATTTGAGGCCTCAAATCATCATTATCATTCTCAATGTAGTCAGTTTCAAGATCCAACATCTTAGCTTCCCACTCTCTAACCTTATCAAAAACATTACCAATATGCTCTCTAGACCAGAGGCTAAGTTTGCGACTCACATTTTTCATTTTGAGATCTAATCTTCTCATACTATTACCATCCACATCTTCATTCCAAGCTTCTTGTACCACGTCTTTAAAATTAGGTTGGTCAATCCAGAAATTTAAAAATTTGAAATACCTGATTTTTGGATGTTCTGATGTAGAGTATTTCACAATCATAGGAGTGTGGTTAGATCCTGTGCTTGCTAAGTGTTCAATGTCAATAATGGAGAAACTATCAGTCCAATGCTGATTAATAAACGTTCTGTCAAGCCTTTTCCATATTTTTTTGCTTCTTTTCCTAGCATTAAACCATGTGAATCTAAGGCCTTTGTAACCAGCATCCACCATACCACAATCATTCATACAAGATATAAAGTCCCAACTCTATAATTGTACCAAGGCATACAATGAAGTTGTTACAGTTTCTAAGACTATCCTAGAGAGGAAGTCTCAAATGTTGCTTGGATTTAGCATAAACAGCAGTGAACCATACTATCTCAGTATTACTTTTATTAATCACTTTGAGAGTAAGTTGTTGCTCATTATCTTCAGCTACATCAATATGAAAGTCATTTGACCAGAGTATCCAAAATTTTCCATTGCAATTTGAGCTATAGCCTTCAAAACCCAGAACTTTTCTATATCAATATGGCAAACATCAACAAACGGTTCCTGGATAACTATAATTTGAGTGTTGTGAATTCTGGATAAGAACTTTAGTTTCTCAAAAGCCCCTCTAGACTTAACTACTCTAATATTCCAAATAATTGTACTAATCATTTAAATATTAGAAGATGTTTCACCAATTTGAAATGCTTTCCCCATTGCCCTTATAATAGGGCATGTTTTTGCAAAGTGTTTATGATTTACATTCGCATTCCTGCTTACTGACCTTGAAGATAAATTACCATTGTTGATTAGAGATTGTCTATGTTGAGAAACTGCATCTTCCACCTTTTCACCTTTCCATGAAGTTTTGGGAGAAAAGGCATCAATAAGTGTGTCCTCATCAGAAGAGTCACATTCTTCAAATTCTTCATCAGAGCCCTCCTCTGTGTTGCTCTCCTGTTCTACACCATAATCAGGATCACATTCATCCTCTTCATCTTCACTGTTGTCTTCATTGTTGGCATGATTCCCAGTAGAATTCTCAGCAGTAATTATCGAGCACATACGGAGATTTGGTTCGCAACTTGCTGGCAGAATCCCTGTCAGGCTTAGTTAGTTTGTCTTGTGCATAAATTTGAGCATCATCTTTCAAAGTGACAGTTTGACGTGTATTGATAATAGTTGTACTAGAAGTATTGCTAAAAGAAGCAATGTTGGCAGCACTGCTAGCTTTTTTCATACCCTCAAAATAACATACCTCCCTATCTTTGTCAAACTCTTCAAGATGCTTAAAGGAATTGGAAGTTGTAATAGGCTTAACTGCTGGAAGATGAACTTCAAATTGCAATTCATCAACTTCCAACTCAAGCTCTTTACCACCATCAGTGACACCAGTATCCACATCTATAACATTAGAACTTCGTAAAAAATAATAAATAACATCTTTAGCCTGTGACAATTTCTGTTGTAGATTGTTGTCCTTAGGTGGTCTTGCAACCCACTTTATCACATTTTTCTTGTTCAACTTAGCCTTAATACCTGTTGAATCCTTTGTCTATTCAAAAAATTCTTGTGCTTAAAGTTCTTATGATAGAAGAAATTTTATTGATTTTCATGCTGCTTAAGACTTTTATCAAATTGATCCACCTGCTTCTGCTTAGATTTTCCAGCCGTAGTGGACAATACAACATCTTTTGTCAACAAAATTTCAGCATGCTTGGAATTGTTAACACCAGTCATATTTTTCTGTTTAAGATTACCGATAGTAGCAACATCACCATGAATTACCTCATCCCCCTCCTTATGATAATTGAATTCACCATTACAATTATTGCAAGAAGAAGCAATATTTTGGGTAGCATTAATGTCAACTATCTTGGTAGGATCTTTCTTCCTTTGTATAGCTAAATCAATCTACCATTACCTTAGCAGAATTTGGTCTAGTTATACCATTAGTGGCTTTGTCGATCTTTAGAAGAGTACCAATGGTGGATGTAATCCACAACAATAGTAAATCTGCAATCTTTGGCTGATTCCTCCTCTTCTTGTGGAGTAAGAAAGTAGCTAATTTTCCTTTATATATTTCTAGAGGCTTAACTTGAAGCCTCGTCTGAGGCCATAGAAATAACTTCCACATAAGAAAATCGGCCATTGTTAGGGTTGGGAATATCTCCAGTTGATCAAAATTGTCCACCCACCGGAGGTGCATACATTGTACCAAGCATAATTTGACCAGAGACTTGTTTACAGAGCACAATAATGATGCAATCAATCGGATGATTCAAGAGGAACTTACCCGATTGAGGAATATAAGCCAAGGTAAAGATCGACAATTTCAATGGATTAGCCTGGCCGCTGAGATCACAACTAGTTCGATTGATAAGCAAGAACAAAGAAGCTGTGAAATCGGAGAAACTTTTTAGAGAGAAGCTCTCTAGAATATGGATCCTACAATTAGAGGGGATTTGACATAGGGAATCACTTCAATGAATAAGCTGGCTATGATTGTGATTACAGCTTATATCCAAGTAAGGATGAGCAGTTTAATTTCTTCAGGCACTATTTGGATTCTGACCAACCGAATGAGGTATCTGACAAGGACCTCGAAGCCTTATATGTTGAGACCAGTAGTTACATGCTAGTTTCATAATATATATATATATATATATATATAATGTATCAACATACCATCTAATCTTATGATATCAAATATTTCTTATTGAATGTTAAAATTAATAAATTACTAACATAATTTTTTATTCAAACGATATGAAAAGAATAAAGTACACACAAGTAAAAATATTTGAAGTATTTGATATTTAATCAAAGATAAGATGATCATAAAATTAATAGTATCCTTAGAAAAAATTTAACCTGATATATTATAAAACTAAAAGCGTAGTTGATATAGTTATAAATATAATATTTTAATACGATAAAATAAATTGTGTACTAATAATATTAATTCAATGTGCTCAAATAAATAAGTTAATGATTTGTATTATTATTATTTTTTTAATTATTTTTATTATAATAATAATAATAATAATAACAAATTAAATATATTATTAAGTGCATAAATATATTTTATTAATTATTTTTTAATTATAAAATTATTACATTTTAAATCATCCGCGCAATGCGCGGGCACATATACTAGTTTTGAAAACGGAAGATAAAAGTATAGGAGAAAGAGAAATCTTAGGAAGATATAAATATGTAGTAATAATGAAGAAAGAGAAAAGGTAAGTGTACTTATTTTCTGGTTTTTTAAAAAGAACAAATTAAGGGGAAAATCCAAAAAATTGATATAAAAAAAATGGCAATTCTAGCCAAAGAAAGGTGCCACATCGGATTTTTATTATCCAACTTTATATATATATATATATATATTAATTATGTTTGTCAACCTCCAAAGGTCTCACCATTTGGTTGAAATCACATAAAACTAAGCAAACATGACAACCTCAATAGGTCTCACTTCATAGCATACTATTGTTGAACGGTATATATCGGTAGAAATATTGGTCATTGTAATGCATTGTATATCATATTAGTATCTGTTGTGTTGCCTCTTATTATTGTGGTATTTGAAATTTGTAATGCATTGTATATCATATTCGTATAAGTCGGGATTATTTGATATTATAGTATTAGGTTCATCAGTCTCACGATTAATAAAAAGTGTCTAATTTAGTCTCGTAAATTAATATGATGACATCTGTATCTATCTTTGGAGGCTATGAGAATTTTAGGAAAATTCATTTTTTTAATTCATCATTGTACGTAATCAATTATCTCATGAGTTTTCTAAACTCCGTGTTTTATCCTCTTACATATGGTGAGGATGAGATTAGCTACGATCGTATCAGATAATAATAATAATATATTAAGTATAGAGTCAACTAACATAAACCTAGACAAAGAGTAAGTGTTATTGTCAAGTTGACCTTTATCACGGTAAAAACAAAGTAAAAGAAACATCAAGTTTATCATCTTTTCCTTTTATGTTTACTCGTTTTAGTATGTTGACACATTTGTTTGACACATAAATTCTCTTATTTTCTAAGAAACATATTATATATGTTCTACATTATATTCTGCTTGTTTCAAAATTTCTATCCTTAACGTTAGTGATTTTTAGCTAGGCCAAAATATGTCTTTCTCAAAATACTAAACATATATTTTAGTTAAAACAGATACTTCATGATTGACATGTATAAATAATGTCAATGCTTCATTAAAAATATCATTTTATTACTTGTGCTTTCTCAATTAGTATTATTTGAAATTGCATAAGAGTAATTTGGAAAGATGTTTGCAACTAATATAATTTTAAGTGATGAATAAGGGTTGAAATAAAGTGATGAAGCTAGTTGAATTATATATGATAAATAGATAAATGATAAGAAATTATGTTGTATATATATGATAAGAAATAAAGTAAAATACAAAAACTCTAGATCTTGAAATACCAGATCTTATGTAAGCATTCTTTCTTATCATAAATAAGAATCATTCAATATGAATTATACATAAGTATTAGGGGGTGGTAGGGAAGCAATGCAACAACAAAGTTTACTCACATCACATCCACAACTTTCATAATTAAAATGATCTCTACAATAGGCCACACAATCTTCACCAGTTTGACATTCAAACTTCTCCATCTTATCATATGAATGATTATGTTTTTCAACCTCCAAAGATTTCACCATTTGGCTGAAATCACATAAAATTAAGCAAAACACAACAAGAAAAATCAATTTAGACCTTGCCCTTACAAGTTTGAAGCAAGTGTATGGATAGTTTCTTCTGTAATAAAACTTCAAGTGAACATGTATTTATACACTCAAAAAAGACAGCAACATATACACTATTAAAGAATTTACCTAAAATGGGACAAAATTATGCTATGCTAATATATGGTATATTGTATGTACTTTATATAATGGTTCTAATTAAGAGTCTGTTTTGATATTGCTTTTAAAAATAGTTTATTTTTAGAATCATTTTTCTAAAATGGCTTTTTAGAAAAGTGTTTTTGAAAAATAAATAAATTGTGTTTGACTAATTTATTTGAAAAGTGTTTTTCATAAGCAAATTGTGTTTGACTGATTTTTAAGAAAAAAAATATTTTTGAGAGTCAAATTACAAAAAACTATTAATGTACTTTTATTATTAAGATTATTTGATACATAGAAACTATTTTAAATATCTATTAAAAAAATTAATTAAATTTTTATTTTTATTAAATTAAAATGTACGTATTTAAATTTTCAATCAATATTATACCTTTTTTGGGAGGTTAAAATCCTTAATTGTAATTTTTTTCCTTTTTTGTAAAATTGCAAAAATATTGTTATTATCTTTTTTCCAATTCTACAAAATAATACGTAAAATAATATATAATATATAAAATAATAATATGTAAACGTAAAATAAATTATAAATTTATTAAATAAAAAATAAAATTCTTAAATGAAATTTAACCAAACAAATGAAATATGCTAATTAATTAATAAGAGATATATTGGTAAATATGTACATATGAAAAAGATATTTTAGTCTTGAGAAAAATAATTTTTTGTTTCTGCTTCTGCTTTTTTTAAGAAATAGAATTTTTTTAGCTTCTATACCAACAAGAGAAATGCTTATGTTTCCATTCAAAAGCATTTTTATTGATCTGCCAAATATTTACTTTTTCAATAAAAGTATTTTTTTCTCAAAATAAGTGATTCTAGCCTCCCAACAACAATTCCAAATAGGCTCTAACTTAATATGTTATCTAGATTCCTTTTTTACTTTTTGCTTTTGGCAATTTATTCATGAAATATGAATAAGTAACTAAATATAAAGATTATGCTATGTAAATATATGATAAATTATTGTTACTTTATATTAGGGGTGTCAAATTGACGGGTTTAGTTGAAATTAGAGATATTAAAATGGGTTGAAATAGAAATTGTGTCGAGTTTTGACCCGCTCAAATGGATTGGGCTCAAATAGGCTTAAAACGGGTTGGGTCTTGATCCGCCCAATTTGATCCACTTAATCTCAATAATTTTAATATGTTGTTATTTAAGTTTTATAACCACAATTTGAATTTCAACTCAAGAAAATTAATAAAAAAAAGTTATAAATGGATAGATAAATCTTAAAAGATATAAAATAGAGAGTAATTCATACCTTCATTATTGGAACATACATTACATCAATGCAAATTAAGAGTTTTAAAACGGGTTAAATTGGAGATTAAATTGGGTTCAATTGAGGATTCTCTTAAAATGGGTTAAGACTTGAATGAGTTGAGATTGAACCCAATTCAAATTATATTGAGCCCAACCCTTAAAACTACGGACGAATTAGGCGAATTACCTATAGTTGAGCTCATTTTTGACACCACTACTTTATATAATGATTCCAATTAACTTTAATATGTTTTCTAGATTCTCTTTTCACATTTCAGTTTTGGTAACGTATTAATGAAATATGAGATTTTTCTAAAGGGCATGTATTATGTTTTACTTTATTTGGATCTTTTTTACTTGTGACATCTCTTTCTTCTTTCCAAATATCAGATGAAACAATGATGTTTATTATCCTCTTTTATTCTCTCCTTGCCATTGGCTGCATTGTCGAACTTGAACCAATCCTCAATCACTCACGCTCCTTGGAGTGGTTGGTTTTTGTAGAGATTTATTAGCTCTTTAACCTCATTTGGATCATTCGGCCACATTTGATCATGTTGACAATTAGCATTTCCTTCATATATGATCATGCATGCTTTGATGTCACAAAGTATTGAGAGTTCCGAAATTTTCTTGACCAAGCCAGCCTTCCATTTTACTTAAGTGTTCATCCTCTTCTTGTGATCTTGAATAAGTTCCACTTTTATATTTGATCTTCCCATTTTGCCTGCACTTCAACAAAATACACACACCGATTTATTATTAGTAGTAGAATAAAGAAAGCAGGCACCGTATTAATCGACTAAAAAAAGAAATTAATGTATTTATCATATTGGTGATGAATAGAATTAAGCTTCAAAATGAGGAGGAGGAGTAATATATAGGAATTAATTATTTATAAAAACTATACTAATAGGAATTACTCAATTTAGAGGTGTTGGAATATATGCGTCCACCAGTTACGATAGGACCATGTCCTCAACACGATTGCAATAACAACAAGTAAATAAATGCTGAAAGTAAAGATTGCACACACAACTTTGCGTGGAAACCTCCTTGCTCAAGGGAGTAAAACCACGAGCTGTCTCACAGGGATTTTCAAACTGTTTTTACTAAACTTCACAAGCAAAAGTAAAACCCAGTTTACAACATGAGATTAACCTGCTAATGTCCACACTAAGTAATACCACCTATTACTTAAACGAGCCTAAGAAGATACAGCACTGCCCACTATGCTAACCCAAATGATTAATATAGACTTTGATGTAAGACACTAAGTTACTCACAACTAAGTTCTTGCAATGATTCACCCAAGATTGAAATGTTTCTATCACAAGCGAAACGATTCCTACAATATACGCATAATTACAAGCAGTCAAAGTAACAGCTGGTACATGAAGCAATAATGCAATCTATCAGGTCCCTACTGTTTTGAAGCTTGAATATCTCTTTTTGAATGAACGAGTAAAATGATGTTTGTGTATTGAATATATCAACCATGAAAAGCTACTGTCCAATGTACAAACAACCTCGTCCATTCTGATTGGTTCAGGACACTGGCGCCTTACCAACCGCTGAAGTGACAGCTTGCCAGTTGTACAACAGATAATCCTAGACGAACATACTCTGTAGAGGACCGGGTCCCTGCACTTTTAAGGAGATCATCAAAACATCTAGAAGCATTAATACATATCATTTCCCCCCCTTTTTGATGATGACAAGCAATCTGCAAACAACCTCACAGTAGTGTTAAGCATTCATTCAAAAACTACATTTGTTCCCCCTGTCCATGTTCTTCCCCCTTAGTTCAGTTCCAGTATGATTTCACAACAGTTTACCCAAAAAATTCCCCATTGTGACATCATTGAAAAAGAGTAACAGTAAACATATGCAAGTGATATGCAAATCATGTAAGAATTCAGGGCCATGGGCCATACAGCGCATGAAATGTAAGCAGAAAGAGAATATTAAACCATACTAAGCAGGGCACAGGAACGATTAGCATTAGATCACAAAAGTTGACCACAGAGGTCAGTCAAAACAGTACACATAGCCACTAGAGTTTTGACATAGGAATGAAGAGACTAGGAGGACATGACTTGTTTAGGACGGATGGGGAAGGGGATTAAAGGTGCGCATTAGCAAGGACATCCGCTCATTTGCAGCCTCATGAGCCTGGATAATTTGCTTGTTGAGAGCCTTGTCTTCCTTACTGAGTGAGGCATTTGACTTCAGTAGCAGTTCATTCTCATCCCTTAACTATTGCACCACTTGCTCATCCATACTACTGGTACCAGTTCCCTTTGAGACAACCTTCTGCAACTTAGATTTTAGTTGTGCAATTTCAAACTCCTTATCATTTAAGATCGCAATGAGATCAATTAACTCACGATTAAAAGAGGCTTGTTGTTATATAAGATCCGCCACCTGAGACCTTCCCATGGCCTTCCCTGCAACACACTCACATTCCAGCAAGGTGACATCAGTAAATAATTGCTTGGTGGTACCAGGTACTCCTCTTCCCAAAGGCACTTCAAAATGCTTAAACACATAATTCAGTAGGTAGCCATACATGTTTGGCCCGTTTCCAAGTCATAACCCTGTGCATATGTTCAAGCATTAGAGCAGGGAGATTAATTTCCTCAAGTTCATCCAACTTTTCCATGAGAAACAGATCAGCAACATATGTTATAGTTTTTTTCTTTGTCCATGGTACCAACACCTTGTTGATGAACTCAAAGATTAACTTATGTTCCCCTTTGAGAAACTTCTTTGGCAACCCTACTCGCTTGATGTCTCCACGCTTCGTAGCCTGTTTTGGGAACTCGGTGGATGGTTTGCAGTCCTCAATTGATTGTATTCCGTTCACAAGCACACCCAGAATGATCCCCAAGGATTCCTCATCTAGAAAGATTTTAATATCGTTGATAGTAGTCCTGATTCCTCCATCATCTAGAAGCTCCATGTTGTAGTAAAATTCACGCACCTCAGGTTCATGAAGATATGGTGTTGGGGTTCGAACAGATGACCCCAACCTTGTAAAGAGATAGCATCAAAGAGATTCGACATACCAAATGCAGTAAGGATGTCAGCATCGAATACTCTTCCGTTCAGCACTTTCTGGTTCTTCATTTCAACTATGTGTTCTTCCCTTGTCATATCCTTGTCTGTAACTGGATTTTGAACAAAAGGACCTGGTCCTTTGACTGAACTTGATTTAGCAGTGACCCTTTTTCTCACTCTCCCCTTCTTCACAGGCGATTTCTTTACAGCCTTCTGAATTCCCTTTGATTTTACCCTCTCGTCCTCTCATTCCTTCATTCTTTTTGTCACATATACAACAACATCATCAGACTCAATGTCACTGGACCTAACAGGCAAATGAGTAGAGGTAGGATTTTCAAGCAAGTGACATACCCGTCTTCTTTTCCTAGCCCTCTCCGTTTGAATTACATTCATTGTTATGGAACTCCCCATAACTTTCTGCATTTCACTCCCAGTCCCATACCTCTTCTTGTCCCCTTTTGAGTGGGATTCAACCGTCTTTCCCTTCCCTTTTCTTTTTCTTTCCTTTGCATATTCAGTGGGCTCATGAGTAAGAACAACCTCAAGAGTACTCTTAACCGTTTCCAAATTTGGGACATCAACTGTTAAAGTGTTGGCTCCTCGCACCCCTTTTCTGCTCCATTCCAAAGGAACTTCTTCTTCCTTTTCCTTGTCACTCTCAACGTCAAATGACCTAGGGGTTTGGTCAAACATAGGTTGAACACTGTGAGGGACCTACTCCGGAGACCTCAACTCTTGTTCCAACAAGGTTGGTTGAACATCGCCTCTGAGAGAGGCCAAACTTTGTACAGTCACTAATTCTGCCCCTGCTGCTAAAATATTCGACTCAGGACCCTTTCCCTTAGGCAGATCTCCATCAAATAATCTCTCAGACATAGTAGAAGACACTCTCTTAGACAATACTTCAACTTCTTCAGTGGGATGGTCAACATTTGGTTTTATGACTGATTGGGCTTCTGAGTTTTGAGATTTGTCACAGGATAGCACCAAAGTAGGAGAAAAGGGCAAAATCTCCCCAGAAGGTAGTGCAGGGGAAACCACTACTTCAGTCAGAGGAGTGATGGATTCACTTGTTTCACCAACTCCACAAACTGGTGTCGAAGGAGATTATTCTGGGAGAGGAGTGGAGAAGTTGAAAGAACTAGGGTTTTCAACCTCTTAGGGAATATGAGTCTTTGAAGAAGTAGAAGAGTTGGTCATTTTGATGAGAAGAAACAAAAACAATTTGGGAGCAGAGTAGTGAATCACAAAGGGATTATGAAGAAATTAGGATTTGGATTTACAAAGGTTAGGTTTATATTTAAGTACAAGAGGTATCGGATCCCTGAAATGTAGTGACTCTTGGTTTTAAAGTGAAAAGATGTTTGAAACTGACTCGATGAAAGGGTGAGAGACACGTGGCAGTGACAGTTGACAGACACACAGTGTAACATAAATAATACTAACCTCGTGGGGACCAGCTCTCATTTAGTAAGTAGCCCTGCCTGTATGATTAGATCTTCCCTTCAGCCATCATGCCATGAGTGTATACTTGCATTAAGGTACCAGAAGTGAATTATCAAACGATATGCATTACAACAAGTATAGATACCTGCACTCATTAACATAATCAAATGGAAGTTTTTGTGCAAACATGTCATAGAATCAAGTGATCTTGTGCATTCCCAACCTCAACCTGTTTTTGATAAAATATTATTTACTCAAGGGCATTGTAAAGATATCAGCTAACTGGTTTTCTGTCTTGCAGAAACTCATCACCACATTTTGCTTCTCAACATTGTCCCTTAGAAAGTGATGCCTCACATCTATGTTCTTTGTCCTCTTATACTAAACATGATTTTTGGCCATGTTCATTGCACTGGCGTTGTCGCATATTAGAGGGATAGTGTCTGTGAGACCACCAAAATCTTCCAATTGCTGCTTGATCCATAGGAGCTGAGCACAGCATGATGCAACAGCCACATATTCTGCATTTCCTCTAGACAGTGCCATGGAATTTTGCTTCTTAGTCCCCCAAGAAATCAGTGATGATCCGAGGAAGTGTGCCATGCCTAATGTACTATTTTGATCAACAAGAAAACCTGCATAATCAGCATCAGCATAACCAATTAGATCAAGCGAATCACCCGTTGGGTAGAAGAGGACCAGGTCCTGAGTTTCATTCATGTATCTCAGAATTCGCTTGGTTGCCTTCAAATGTGACTCATTTGGCGCTGCTTGAAATCTTACGCACATCCCTACACTGAAGACTATGTCAGGCCTACTTGCAGTGAGGTACAGAAGTGACCCAATAATTCCCATGTACATGGTCTGATTAACCTCAACACCATCTTCATCCAGATCAAGTTTCACAATTGTGCTCATAGGTGTGTCAAGAACTTTTGCCTTAAGTACATTGAACTTTTTGAGCAATTCTTTTATATAATTCTCTTGACATATAGAAGTTCCCTGAGAAGACTGCTTGATTTGCAATCCTAGGAAGAAAGTAAGCTCCCCCATCATGCTCATTTCAAATTCACTACTCATTAAACCAGCAAACTCTTTGCACAGTGAATCTGAAGTAGCTCCAAAGATGATGTCATCTACATATACCTCTTTTGAACCCATTTGCAAGGAAAAACTTTGACAAACACTCATACTAAGCTCTGGGAGCTTGCTTTAAACCATACAAAGTTTTATCCAGCTTCAGCACATGATTTGGCAGTTCTGTATCTTCAAAACCTGGAGGCTGTTTGACATACACCTCTTCTTTCAGGTTCCCATTCAAGAATGCACTCTTGACATCCATTTGAAATAGCTTAAATTCCATGTGGGCAGCAAAGGCTATAAGGATTCTAATAGCTTCCATTCTGGCTACCTGAGCAAAAGTCTCATCGTAGTCAATCCCCTCATCTTGGTTATACCCCTGCACCACGAGTCTTGACTTGTTTCTGGTGATGGTTCCATGCTCATCAAGTTTGTTTCTAAAGACTCATCTTGTCCCAATAATGGTTCTATTGAGAGGTCTGGGGACCAGGTGCTAAACTTTGCTCCTCTCAAACTGATGAAGCTCTTCTTGCATTGATGTTACCCAATCTACATCTTGTAAAGCCTCTTTGATGTTCTTAGGCTCAATGGATGATATGAAGGCTGAATATGCAACTAGATTTCTTATTCTGGATCTAGTTTGTATTCCGGAGTCAAGTGGAGAGATGAGATTGTCCGGTGGATGTGAGGATTGATGTTTCCATCCGGACTTTCTGGTAATCTCTTCTTCCACATCAGCATCAGATTCTACTTCATCATCCTCTGGATTTTGAGATAACACCTCTTATGCTGAACCAGAGAGACCAGGTTCTCTTGTGTGTTCTGCACCATTTTTGTTTGTAACCTGTTTGTTTGTTTCCAGGATTTTGGATTGCCTTATCCTGTTTTCCCTTGATCAGCTCCTCCAACTCATGGTCTTCTTTGTGCTCGTCATTTTTTTCAGATTCATCAAATATCACATGCATGCTCTCTTCAACACATAGAGTTCTTTTGTTAAAAATCCTGTAGGCCTTGCTGGTAGAAAAGTACCCGACAAACACCCATTCATCACTCCTAGCATCAAACTTGCCAAGGCCATCCTTTCCATTATTCAATACAAAGCATTTGCACCCAAATGGCTTAAGATGAGCAATTGAAGATTTTCTGTCATTCAGCAACTCGTAAGGTGTTTTGTTGATCACAAACATGATAAGACACCTATTTGTAACAAAACATGTTGTGTTGACTACTTCTGCCCAAAAAATCATTGCAAGCCCTGAGTCAACAGCATGGTTCTTGCAATATCCACTAAAGTTCTGTTCTTCCTTTCAACAACTCTGTTTTGCTGAGGGGATCTTAGTGCAGATAAATTGTGATTGATTCCATTTTCAACACAAAAGCCTTCAAGTTGAGAGTTCTCAAACTTTGTGCCATGGTCAGACCTGATACTAGCAATTTTGTAGTTAGCCTTTAGTTGAATAGCTTTGGCAAACGTGATCAGAAGCCTGGCCATCTCATCCTTAGTCTGCAAAAATATGTTCCAGGTGAACCTGGAGAAATCATCAACAACCACAAGAATATACTTCTTACCTCCTCTGCTTTGAATTCTGACTGGTCCACACATGCCTTTGTGAAGAAGCTCTAGAGGTTTGGTTGTGCTCACACCTTTCTTGGCTTTGAAGGATGAACTTGTTTGTTTCCCTTTTGCACAGGCATCACAAACTTTATCATTTGAGAATTTCAGCTTTAGCAATCCCCAAATCAAGTCCCTGCAACAAGCTTGTTTAACAAAGAAGTACTTACATGACCCAATCGCCGATGCCATAGATTTGCATCATCAGTTTGGGCGCTCAGGCATGAAAGATTGTCCCTTTCAATAGAGTCAAGATCCGCAACATACATATTTTTTATTCTTTTGGCAAACATAACAACCCCTTTAGTTGCACAGTTTGTAACCAGACACCTATCAGACATGAACTTAACTTCATTTCCCTTGTCGCAGATTTGAGATACACTCAAGAGATTGTATTTAAAATCATCCACATAGTGTACATTGTCTATGGAGTGATCAGTTGTTCTTCCTATCTTGCCAATTCCAAGAATAAAACCTTTCTTTCCAGCACCAAATGACACACTACCACCTTGGTGTGCTTCCAAAGAGAGGAAGTTTAGAGTGTCTCCAGTCATGTGCCTTGAGCATCCACTATCCATATACCAACACTAACTGATTCCTCTCTTCTGCACAAGAATCACTTATTAGACTTAGGAACCCACTTCAGATGGAGTTCCCAAAAACTGTCAAGAGGATTAATGAGAAAACTCCCTGTCCATGGTGGCAAAGTATTCTTGCTAAAATGGTAGCTGGGACCAGGTGCCTTTTTCATTTTTACAAAAACTTTTCTTGATTTAAAGAACTTTTCCTGCCTTTTTTTTTACCCCTCTTAGAATCTCACAATTTTCTTTTAGATGGCCATTTCTTCCACAATGGGTACATAAAAGGTTATTGGAGACAGACACATATTTGCTGTGGGGATTGTAAGGAGACTCTATCTGTCTACAACCTAACCCTCTTTTATTGTTGAACTTCTGACTTGCTAAGCGTGAGAGTATCTTAGACTAATCAGTCCATTTGAGGGAGTGGTTTAACTCTTCTTTGATTTTGCAAAGATCTTTCACTAGTTGAGAGTTCTTTTCAAGGGAGGCAACTAACTTAGACTCAGAAGTCTTTAGTTTCTCTTCTAGTTCAATCTCAAAGTTACTGAGTTTTCACTTCCAATCCTCAGAGGTGCCAGGTTCCTCTTTGAGTTGCAAGCTACCAGTCTCTATGATACTTATCCTAACACTCATTTCAGCCATTTGAGAGTTAAGAGCTGAGTTTTCATCCTCGCACAAACTCAGTTTTTCACTTATCGTCAAATTTTCAGAGGTTAATTTATCAACTGAGTCAATCAATACAGCATCAAGTTTTCTCAATATTTTAATGGGAAGAGTTTCTAGATCATTTTTTAGATAAAAAAGGGTTACCTCATTCAGATCCTCTTCATAGTCATATTTTGCCATTAGTAAGAAAATGGAGTTGAACACAGTTTCATCATCTTCAACAGCCATCATCGAGACATCTTCATGGTTTTCTACCTCTTCCTCAGATACGTTGGATGTGTTTCCCCATACAGCCAAAGCTTTCTTTACTAGTTTATCAGCATGAGCCTTTCTCTTGGCATGGTCAAGGACCTAGTCCCTTCTACGAGGTTTGAAGTCCTGAGTTTCATGCTTTTGGCTGGGACAGTCCCTCATAAAATGACCAGGTTTTCCATATTTATGACAAAGATCATTTGCATTTGCTGCTCTGCTGGTCAAATCTTTCTTTTGAAAGCCTCCATGCTTCTTGATAATCTTCTGGAACCTTCTGGTGACATATGTCATTTCTTCCTCCTATTTAGTCACATCGTCATGAGATGTTTTTCAAAGAAACTGATTCCTCCTTTTTTTTCCCTCTTTCATGTTTGTCCCCGGTTACTTCTTCACCTCATAGGTTTGGAGATTTCCAATCAGTTCATCCATGGCAAGCGTCTTTAGATCTTTTGCTTCAATTATAACATTCACTTTGCTTTCCATTGACTTGGGAAGCACTTTGAGAATCTTTCGAACTTATTTTCTTAGGGGAATAGGCTTACCAAGGCATCTCAGTTCGTTGGTTATGGAGGTTCATCTTGAGTTCATCTCGAAGATAGATTCATCTTCCTTCATACAGAAGTTCTCATATTGAGTCGTAAGCATATCGACCTTAGACTCCTTCACTTGTGTTGTTCCCTCATGGGCTGGTTGGAGACAATCCCATATCTCATTGGTTGTCTCACAGGCAGAGATTCAGTTGTACTCATCTGACCCGATTCCACATACTAGAATCTTCTTTGATTTATAATTCTTCTCTATCTTCTTCCTGTCCGTTTCATTGTACTCCTTTCTGGTTTTGATAGTTGTTGTGGTGAGCTCTCCATCTTTCACCTCCTTTGTGGGAATGTACGGTCCATCAAGAATCACGTCCCACAACTCAGTGTCTTCAGCATTGATGTAATCATGCATACGATTCTTCCACCACCCATAGTATTGTCCATTGAAGCAGGGTGGTCTGGTTGATGTCTGACCTTCCTCCATGTTGGGTGGAGTAGTTATTCTGTCAGAATCTTTTCTTTTCTTGGTGTTACCCAAATCGAAAAGTCAAGCTCTAATACCACTTGTTGGAATGTATGCGTCCACTAGTTACGATAGGACCAGGTCCTCAACACGATTATAATAACAACAAGTAAATAAATGCTGAAAGTAAAGGTTGCACACACAACTTTATGTGGAAACCTCATTGCTCAAGGGAGTAAAATCATGACCTGTCTCACAGGGATTTTCAAACTGCTTTTACTAAACTTCACAAGCAAAAATGAAACTCAGTTTACAACATGAGATTAACCTGTTAATCTCCACACTAAGTAATACCACCTATTACTTAAACGAGCCTAAGCAGATACAACACTGCCCATTATACTAACCCAAATGATTAATATAGACTTTGACATAAGACACTAAGTTACTCACAACTAAGTTCTTACAATGATTCACCCAAGATTGAAACGTTTCTATCACAAGTGAAACGATTCCTACAATATATGCACAATTACAAGCAGTCAAAGTAACAGCTGGTACAGGAAGCAATAATGCAATCTATCAGGTCCCTACTGTTTTGAAGCTTGAATATCTCTTTTTGAATGAATTAGTAAAATGTTGTTTGTGTATTGAATATATCAACCATGAAGATCTATTGTCCGACGTACAAACAACCTCGTCCATTCTGATTGGTTCAGGACACTAGCGCCTCACTAACTGCTGAAGTGACAGCTTGCCAGTTATACAACATATAATCCTCGACGAACATACTCTGTAGAGGACTGGGTCCCTGCACTTGTGAGAAGATCATCAAAACATCTAGAAACATTAATACATATCAATAGAAATTAGTACGTGTCCGCTCTTCTTATAGGAATTACTCATTTTATAAAAAAAAAAATTTCATTTTGTGTATGTAGTACTTGGGCCCGTTGATTTGAAGATAAAATTTTAAGTGACGTACTACTTCTTCTAATAAACATAGAAATTTAAGAATTTGTATAAAATTATCTAAAGTTCCTCAACCTTTATACAATTTTATAACATGACTAAATCATAATTAATAAACAAGGAATTAGAATAGCCTATGTTGTCAAATTATTTTTATGTTTATAAGTAAATGCTTAGCTATGGACGGTTTCAGGAGAGGTAGACCGAAAAAGCATTGGTGAAAAATGATTAAACAGGTTATGCATGTCGCAGTTTCACATTATCGACCTGGCCTTTTATAGGAGAGTGTGGGGGACATGGATTTAGGCTAGAAGGTTAGTAGATAGTAGTGTGTTGTCTTGTTATTCGTTCATATCAACACCGCCTTCCCCACAGTAACTCAATCTTGCTTCCATCGTTGTAGTATTGCTTATGTAGTTTCTTGTCCTTCAATCTTTGCTACTATACGTTGATTCCTTGTACATTTATTATTATATTATTGTTTTGTAGTTTTTATTATGTTACCATATGTTGTTTATATTATTAGCTAATATTTCTTGTACTTATGTTACTTCTTTTTGATGAACTGTTTTGGACTATTTGTTCTTGAGTCGAAGGTTTATCGGAAACAACCTCTCTATTTCTGAGGTAGGGTGAGGTCAGCGTCAACTCTATCCTTCTCAGACTCCACTTTGTCGTATTACACTTGACATGTTGTTTATTTATGAAACGTGAACAAAAAAATTCAACTTCAATTTTAAATATTGAAGAAGTTCCAATTTTCCAAAAAGTAGGATTTCAATTTCCTAGTTGTAATTTTATTTTATTTTCCAATGTAAGAAATTTGATTCATAAATTTATATTTTTGCTTATTAAGGGTCGAGTAACAATTCTTTGTTATTCTTAAGGTTCTTCCTTTCCTTTATGTGCTTCTTCACACCATTATGTCTGATGTTGGTGGTGCTAGTAGCGTTTATGTCTCCCTCATTAGTTATTTCCTTAGTATCAACATTTGCTTTGATACCACTTTGTCACAGACTTAGTAGGCGTTTGAACATGCGATATGAAATCATGAGATGAAATTAACATTTGGACATGCAATTTCATGCTGATTTCATCTCATGATTTCATATCATGAGATGGAATCTCAAATTCTCCAATAATCATAATTTGGGAATTTCAAATCATGATTTGAGATTTTTCAAATACAAAAATTGACTCACAAGTTTGTATTTTGTAAAAACAACCTCACATATATATCTGCTAACCATTTATATCTCATATAATGATTATTCTCACTAACATAGAATTTATTATTACTTCAAATCAATTTCTACTCTACCATTTATATTCAAAATTCATTATTTTTTATCAAATATATTTACCAATCAAATTGATCAACAAATGGCTCAAAGTAACAATGTTGGTTCGTCTTCTTAGTCATATTAACGAGAAATGCAAGTTCAACATGAAAAGATTATTCATACTATGTGGGAGGATTATATTAAAAAACTAGCACACCACAATTTGTGTTAATTTTTTTATTGAATTAACGCTTGATCAATAAATATTTTATTTTTTAGAATATATTTATGATAGTGTAATATGTGATTTTATAAAGTTGTACTTATTTGGTAAGATTATATGAAGAATTGGGACAATTATAATAGCTTTAAAACTAATTGAGTTTTTGAAAAAACATACAATATAAAAAGTTCAAATCGAATTTCCAAACAAAACTTCAACTCAATTTCATAATTTCAAATTATGATTTAATATTGCATGGCCAAACAGGTTCTTAGACTTCTACTAAGCACTCTGTGCGGCACTTGACAACTTACTCACATATCTTTCACGATCTTGTAAGTTCAAGTAAGTCTTTTCAAAGTAGATCGCTAAGAGAATGAAGAAACACACAAGAAAATTTCTAAGAAGGCTTTTATATTGCTTGGAATAGGGGTGGGTGTTTGGTTATTGAGTTCGATTTTATCAAATTTCGATTTGGTGTTCGATTTTGAAAAAGAGTGCACCAAATACCAAACCATAATAATTCGGTTCGAGTTTTTGAACTTCGATTCGATTTAATTTGATGCTTTTAAAACGATTTTTCGGTGTAAATAAAAACTAAAATGAGAATCAGCTTTGCAGCATTGCAAAGCCACCTGATGGTTGCTGCTTGTTATGCTACAGTTTACTGCTTGCTGCAATTGCTATTTAGCTCTACAGCTGAAAGCGGTGTCTATGGAGATTGGAATGGTTGCGGCTGTAGTATACTAAACTACTGATGTATGAGATGAGTTTTCTTTTATTTTGAATGCTAAGGCTTCAAAAATCAATATACTTTTTGGGTTATAACTTAAAATTTAAAATATATGATTAATACAATTTAAAATATTATTTTAAATTTAGTTAACAAAAAATCAATTTTTCGGTGCACTGAATACCAAACCAAAAAATCATAATTCCAAAAACAAACATTGAAATCGAACCGAAAAACCGAATTAATTTGGTTTGGTTCGATTTTTCAATTTTTCAGTTTTCCTGTCTTTATGCCCATCCCTAGCTTGGAAGATTGCTTGATTCTTGTTTGGTTAAGTTACAAATGAATGTCCCTATACTTATACTACACACATAGATGCTAAAGTGCAAATAAAAATTGCTACACAAGTCCTTACATATTTATAAATAAGCCCCTTTTCTAGAATTTTCTATAACTCTAGAGTTTTCTAAGGTCTTTTAGAAAATCTTCTTGGATATTCTAGAGTCTTCTCCAAATCTCTCCATGACTCTAAATTCTTCTCACTAAGGCTAGCTCATTTACACTATAAATACATACATAACTTAATGTTGTATCATACCTCTATACAAGAAAAAATATATTCATACTCTTCTAGAGATGGCAAAAAGTACATTGGCTTTGATTATTCTGGTTTGCTTAATTCTTTGCAGTTTCAATCAGATAGGAAATTCTTTGGAAGTCACAAAACAAAATCTTTCCAATGATAATGATACGCCTGAATGTCAAGATGATGATGATTGTATACCCTTCTGCAAAAATTTAGGCGGCTTGCTAAGTTGTGGATGTACTATCGGCCTAAAATGTCGTTGTTGCTATCCCCCACCACCCCCTAAAGCTTATGTATGATGCTCTTTGAATTATTTTTATTTGAGTAAAATGCAGATTTATATATCTTTTGATAAATTATGATGATTTTGAGAATTTTTACTTACTTTCTTACTACCCAACTTATAAGATCTTCTACTCTCTATTTTTTGTTTCTTTTTTCTCTCTGTTAATTCTTTTCTATATATGAAAAAAGGAATTAAAAAAGGAAATCTCTTCTATTGGCCCCTTGAATATATTTATTTGTCTTTGTTAGTATTTCAAAAGAACGATAATATAATAAATTTTGAATGATAATTTATACTCAAATTTAGCACTACAATGTAAAATACCATCATTTAAGAAAAATAATAAGGAATAATTATATATTGCAAGTACTACTAACAATAAATATATGAAGTTGTCATACTTCTTGGATTTCATATTGTACCAAGTGTTGATAAAATATCTTTATTATCTTAAAAAGTATAAGAATAATATTTGAAATTATTATATCTATTATTAAAGATGGTCAAAAGAATTTATTACATATTATTACCTTATATTACTTTAACATTATTAATATTATATTAAATAATTCTTAAATGTAGCTAACGGTTTTGTTGAGTGAATATTGCAGTGGGTAATTGCCTTTATGGCATTATTCAAAATTTGATTGTGCCTCATTGGCACAGATTTAAAATATCTTCTTTGTTAGATTTTGACTCCTAATTTTAATACAAAAAGAGCTCGTTGAATTGTGGGGGATACACACCTTAACTGCTGATATATTCTTAAGGATAGTGTCATAGGCACGCTTCAATCTCGCGTGATTTCCAATATTTTTCCAACACCAGGTGTGCCACTGAACCAATGAGGAGATTTTTACAAACACTATACGGTGCTATACATTTTTTTGTTAGCTATAATGTGGCTTGTGATTTTAATTTTATGATTCTAGTTAGGGGTGTACATGACCGGGTTGGTTCAAGTTTTTCAACTATCAAACCAAATCATTTGTGTAAAAAAATTTAATTTATAGATCAAACTAAACTAATAAAATTCAGATTTTTTCGGGTTTTTCAAATACCAAACCAAACCATTGTGTCAAATTTTTAAATTTATAAATCAAACCAAACTAATAAACCTCAAATTTTTTCAGATTTTTGGATTTTTTTGGTAAAAGTTTGCATACAAACATATAATTAACTTGTGCTCCAAATATTTCTTTAGTCCAACCAAAATACAATTATCTAAGGTGTTTCTTAAAAAAATAACACAAAATATGAGATGAGTACTGATGCATAAAAATATTCAATAAAAAATAATAATGAAATCATCATATAAAATAAATATTGCAAAGTCATAATGAAAATGATCATAATTTAAAAGTACTAAATCATGCTAAAATAAGTTTAATAAGTATTAGTTACATTACTAAATATTTAAGGAAAATTAAAATTAGATTATGTATTTTAATTGTCTAAACCAATGTAAAACTAAAGAAGAAATATTCAATATTATTGTCATTCTTAGTGTTGATTTTCTTTTCTTTTTGCATTAGTATTAATTTGATTTTGATTTTAAGTTTTGTTATAATTATTAACATCTATGAACTATAATCTTTAATTGGACCAATTCCGAATTCTAAGTTTTCAACTTGAAATAATATATTAAAAGATAAAAACTATGAAATAGTATAAGAAATATTTTAAAATTATATCAAAGTAAATATTTTTATGTATAAAATAAAATTTTTAAAATTACATAATATAATATCGGGTTGGTTTGGTCTCGGGTTGATTTTTTTTAGTTAAAAACCAAACCAACCCAAATATAGTCGGGGGTTTTTTCTAATACCAAACCACTAGTCGGATGTTTTTTTCGATTTGACTCAATTTACGATTTGGTTCGATTTTGTACACCCTACTTCTAGTTACACTCCCTTTTGCAATGATGAATAATTATATACTTCTTTGTTAATAAAGAAGTGTAGTTTTCAATATCCGAATTTTCAATGTAATTTTAGGAATTTTGCTTTTTTATAATATATATTGTATTGATAAGTTACACTTTTCCATAACAACCCACCCAATTGTTTTGAGCTAAAGAAGCTTTTTTCACTTAAAAGATCTTTTCCATCATTTTAAAAGGTAGTAATTTTTATCTTGAGAGAATGGGTGACAAATTTTTCAAAGTAACCATAAAAGAAAAATAAATAAATAAAAATTTAGAAACTAAATGTTTGACCAAAGTCAACAAAATAGGTAAAGGAGCTAGAAATTAAGTTTAGACAGGTTTTTTTTTCCTTTATTTCACTCGACCAAGATTAATGGTGTGTTTGGTATGAAGGAAAATGTTTTTCATGGAAAATGTTTTCCTAGAAAATAAGTAGACTTTTGACTTAGTAGGCGTTTGGCCATGCGATACAATATCACGATATGATATCGTGAGATGGAATCAGCGTTTGGACATGTGATTTTACGCTGATTCCATCTCATGATTCCGTATCATGAGATGTGATTCCATATTCTCCAAAAATCATGATATGGAATTATATGGTAATTCCATATCATAAATTGAGATATTTTAATACAAAAATTGATCCACGATTATATTTTGTTAAAATAACCCCACATTTATATCTAATAACCATATATTTCATATGTAAATAAAATTTATAATCACATCATTACTTTTTAAAATTTATTATTCTCACCGACATAAAATTTATTATTCTCACCAACATATAGTCACTTTAACTCACACCAACCGATTGTTAAAGTGATGAAATATTTATGATCTATGAGCATGAAAATATAGTTGCGGATGATATTGACCAACAAAATGCCTCAAAGTAACAATGTTGGTTCGTCTTCTCGGTCACATGATTGAGAAATGGAAGTTCAACGTGGGGAAATTGTCAGTACTATGTGGGAGGATTATATTAAAAACTAGTACACTACAATTTATGTTCAATTTTTTTATTAAATTAAAGTTAGATGAAACAATTACTTAAGTGGAGAACAAATTAGTTTTGTAATAATTTATTATGCGATTTTATAAATTTTTGTTTATTTGATAAGATTGAATAAACATTTTGGGCTATTTTAATAGTTTTACAACTTATGAAATTTTTATGTTTATCAGAAAATATACAACACAAAAATTTCATATCGCATGTCCAAACAAAACTTCAATTTCATCTCATGATTCCATATCATGATACTATATCGCATGGCCAAACGGGCCCTTATTTTCTCATGTTTGATTGGTGAATAGAAAAGATTTTCTAGTGTTTGATTTATGAATGAAAATTATTTTTGAGAAAATATCTCTTTTCTTTTACTAGAGAGTAGAAAATAATTTTTAAATTGAAATTGAAAATAGTTTTTAAAAATAAACTTAAATTATTATTTTTTTTGGGGGGGGGGGGTGTTGG
>NW_006239275.1:446927-450631 GCF_000226075.1 Solanum tuberosum | reverse complement strand
GGGGGGATTGGGGTGAGGGTGAGTAAAAAAATAAAAATAATTGAAGTTGAAAAATGTTTTTTAAAAATAAGCTTTAAATTTATTTGTTCAAAAAAAAAATTGTAATATGAAGTTGGAGGAAAGTTTTGGAAAATGTTTTCCTTAAGTTTTGAAGGGAAGTCATTTTCCTTGAATTTGAGGAAAATGGATTGATTTGGAAAACATTTTCCTAAACATTTTAACCAACCAAACATGAGAAAATTAGAAAACATACATTTTTTGGAAAATATTTTCCTTCATACGAAACACACCCTAAAACTTATTGTTTTCCATAAGAAAATATAGTAGTACCGATTTTATTTTAATTTTAGAAAAGAGGAAAGTAGTAAATCATAAAGTAAAAAAAAATCTGGAAAATTATGTCAATGGTATCTCTTCGTAATATCTATAATAGATTTATACCCACATAGTATTTGGTAGGGGCGAAGCTGCCGTATATGATGGGGTTCGGACGAACCCATTGGCTTTTCCGTAGATCCTATATTTGTATTAAAATATGAAGTCAAATGTATATATATATTTCCTGCGAACCGATAAACAAATTAAAGCGATTGGCGCAGTGGTCGTTGCGCACCCAGCGAAATTCTTCACCTTCAAAGAACGTGGGTTCAAATCCCCCGGTAGGCATTAGTTTTTGGGGTTAATTTCGTTTAGTTAGTATTACACTGTTTTGGGGGATTAATTTCTAAACTTTTGTTTATATAATTTTTTTTAAAAAAAAATTGAAAATCGGTAAGGAAATAGTATTTGTGTCGTAATAATTTTTTTTAAAATAACATGAAATCGGTAAAGGATTAATTAAAAACATGCGTGGATTTATATAAAAAAAATAAAAATTAAAAAAACAAAAAATTGGTAAATGATAAAAAAAAAATGAAAATAGTATGTGTGTCGTACTCTAAAACAATATTTGACTATTGATTTCTACTCACATTCAAAAAGTTTAACGCAATTTTTTTCTCCAAAAGTTAGGGTTCTTGTGAAGTTAAGCTTGATATAACATTTGGCTACTGCAACCGTGGAAAGAGCTTTTTCCTCAATGAAGTTCATTAAAAATGACTTGCGCGCGAAGCAGAATTGATGATGACTTTTTAAATGATTGTTTAGTTTGTTATATAGAAGAAGAATTATTTGAAAGTGTACCTAATGATGTGATTATTGATCGTTTTCAAAATATGACACCTTGTCGAGTGCAGTTGTAATGATAATGTTTAAGTAATTCGTCGTTTTTAGTGAATTAAATACTTGTAGTTGTTCGTTAATTTGATGATTGTTACTTTAGGTTAAGATTGTTGTTCTTTTTAAAAATTTAGAACCCACTAACCTGAAATCCTGGCTCTACCTATGGTATTTGGTGGCCTCAAACTCACTTGTAGGCTGTAGCAGTGTGGTTCTTGGAGTATAACAAATTAGATCATTCAAGTCAAATAGAATTTATCTACACTATGATTATACCTACATTAAGTCATTAACATCTTTAAAAAAAAGTCATTAACATCTTTCTTTCCTTATGATATTTCTAAAAAGCAAAAAAAGAAATAAAAATGAATAGAATACAAGTGTTGAGTATTAGCTTCTAATCCACTGAAAGATGGGTCCGACCTCTTCCTTTCAATTAAGAAAGTAAAAATCTTTGACGGTGTGACAGTATGAGTAGACAAGACAGTGTTCAAGACTGAATCCATTCGATCTCTAAAAGTGATTATTAATGCTTAACTTTTGAGGAAATCTTTATCAATGGTTGTGAATGACTCATTTTTGCAATTTTTTTATCTTGATTTTGTAGGAGCAAGTCAGAAAGATTGAGAAATAGAATCATTTGATTTCATTCGTTCTCAATAGATACTAGAGATGATTGTCTTAGGTTGACTTCTCTATGTTCCCCAGGTAAGGACTTGTTAAGGATCCACAATAGATGTACTCCTCATACCCTGCAAGATATGAATTGACTTAATTGGTCGGGCCGAGATCATACTACATATACTCTCATGTTGGTTATGTTTGATTAATCTAAAATAGTATGAGAAATTTTGAAATGAAAAGACTATTCTTATGAGTTGCGATTTTAGAAAGATGATATTTAGACAAGGTCAACCTCATGATTTTAAAGATTTTGACATTACTATATATTTTTCTCTCCGTCTTCATCTATGCATTTTACTTCACATTTAGTTATGTTTTATTCTGTCATGTTTCATTCAACTATTTTATATACAATACAATTCCATATGAATTTGTGTTCCTTTTATTGGGGACACTGCATTTTAAGGATTGAAGACTCAATTTTGAGATGGAAGAACAATATGATATACACATATTCATGAGTTGGGAAAAAAAAGATTGACATGTTGATGATCTCTTTTTGATCAATCAATTAATATTCACTTTAAAGCATCGTACGAAAATCTAAAAGGAGTAGAGCTGAGATAGGCATCCCCTGAACCTATATTCTGAGCGGAATTGGCATTTGATGTCATTGTTGTTCCGAACATACTCTTATTATAAAATAACATAGATCATATACATCTAAACATGAGTGAATACAGAGTTTAAATTCTTTGAAAAGCATAAGTAATAGTCTTGTGAAGAGGGTGTTCTTCTCATCCCCTGAGCCTACAATCTGAGCGAGATTGGCATTCAATGTCATTACTGGTCCGAACATACTCTTAATATGAAATAACATAGATCATACATCTAAGTATGAGCAAATACATAGTTTAAATTCTCTGAAAAGCATAAGTAATAGTCTTGTGAAGAGAGTGCTCTTCTCAAACCATAACTTTAGATTCAAGGAGTGACACGGCGGTCAAAACAATAATACATTTCATAAGATTTTAGTGACTAACTATTTATTTATGAAGCCTCTACATATTGAATAGTGACTATTGAGAAAAGGCATCGTCATACCTTAATTCCTATCAGATGCGGTGAGTATACAACTGCAAGGTCATGATGAGTATGATTTCATAATGTTATTGACTTTTTGTATTTGATAAATATGTTGATGGCTATATTGATTGGTGATTGTCTGCTCAATGTTTCATGATTTGACATGTTAGTTTTTTTTTTTTTTTGCTTAGGAACAGAAGGATTTTATTTAATAATAATAATTAAGGTTCATCCATACAAATGAGAACTGTTCTATATGAGACAGTTCCATTCGCATCTCTTTCAAGAAAAATTCGTAACTAGGGAAGGAGATGCATAAAAAACTATAGACATAATTTAGAGTCGTAGTTGGATCATTTGATTTCCTTCCGTATTCCGCTAGTGCATCGGCTACTCCATTAGCCTCCCTCGGGATATGATTCAATGATGGTTCTTCCAGTTGTTGGAGCAATGACCTGCAGTCGGCACAAATATGTGAGTATAAAGCATTATCATTAGGACAAATTACTTAACTACACTCCTTTACTTACCTTAATATCCATTTACCCCTACTTATTTCAAAATTTTCAAAAATCCCTTATTTACCTATGTATTCCGTGCACAATGCTATGTATTCTGCATGTATCCCGTGCACAACGCTATGTATCCCGCTATATGGAATGTATCAAACGCTATGTATCCTTTGCACAACGCTATGTATCCCGTATGTATCCCGTACACAATGCTATGTATCTCGCTATGTGAAATGTATCAAACCTAATGTATCACGTGCACAA
>NW_006239275.1:414189-446828 GCF_000226075.1 Solanum tuberosum | reverse complement strand
TATCCCGCTATGTGAAATGTATCAAACCTAATGTATCACGTGCACAATGCTATGTATCCCGCAAACATCATTTTAAGGGATTTTTAGTAAATAGAAAACTAGAAGGGATATGATGTTATTTAGTACTTATAATATGTGGTTCTTATAATTTATACTTATCATTATTTAGAAAGTTTAGTAATACATGTGAGTCTGTTTCCACCAATAAGTGCTTTATATTTTTTTTCTTTAGCAAGAGTCAATCCATGTAATAAGGCTAACAGTTCAGCATTGTACGCACTTTCCACTTTGATCTTACAAGCAAAACCTGTTATCTATTCTCCTGCTTGGTTCCTTATTACTCCTCTGGTGCCTCCATTAGTTGTTTAGGCTCAAAAGATCCGTCAATAATCAACTTGAAGTTTTCATCAGGGGGTTTAAGCCATGTGATAGGGATCGATTGTTTTGGAAGATTCTTTTCCGAAGTATTAGAAATATGAAGGAATTCAAGTTCTTGAAAAGATATGTTTAGAAACATTTTGGTAATGTTATTTGGAGGGTGCGGTTTAAATAGGTTACTGTTTCTAGTTTTCCAAATATTCCAAAGAATAATTGGTGTTAGAACTGTTGTAGGCATTCTAAGATTGTTACTAATCCTGGACATGATCTTGGAGTGGCAAAGGTGATGGATGTTGTTGTCAAAGTCATCACTATCTATATTTATGTTGAACTTTTTCCAGATTGTAATAGCAACATGGCAGTTTGCAAAGATGTGAATAGTAGTTTCTTCTCTATTAGGGCAACTAATACAATTTCTGTGATTGGAGATATTTCTATGAAAAAGTAAGGAGGGGGTAGGGAGTTTATTGAGAAGAAGCCACATAGAGAATTTTATTTTATTTAAAGTCTTGAGTTTCCATATCCAAGTATAAGAATTTGGAAGACTTGTAAGGAGATCGTTATTTGTTTTTAAAAAGAGTTTATAGGCGTTGTTAGTACTAAATTTCCCATTGCTATTTTGGTTCCAGTAATAACCATCATTTTTTGGTGTAGAGACTTGGATATAGGTATTTTGAATAAAGTTCATAATTTCACGGGCTATTTCATAGGAGACATGCGTTAAGTTCCAAACATTGTTATTCATTATATCCGACACTACAAGCTTAGTATTTGTCTTATTTAACGGGCTGTGGATAAGTTCGCGAAGGGTGTATGATCCTTCGATCCATCTTTCATCCCATAGATGGATTTTTGTGCCGTCACCCACGTTCCATGAGACCCCTTTATGAAATAGGGGGTAAGCCTTAACGAGACTTTTCCAAATATAGGAGTCGTAGGTATGGTATTTGTTTGAAAAAGTTCTATTAATTTTATTTATATATTTTTTGGACATGACTTTTACCCAAAGACGATCTTTGTTATTTAGAAATCTCCAATGTAAGCTACCTAGTAAGGAAATATTATTCCCATTAGTGTTTTTGAGTCCTAAGCCTCCCTGATCTATAGGGGTGGTACAAGAATTCCAATTTATTAAATGAAGCTTTTTTTTTCCGATGTTGATCCCCAAAGAAAGTTTCATTGGATACGATCAATATGGTTAATAGTAGTTTGGGGCAGTAAGTTGCATTGCATTGCATAAGTGGGAATAGTATAAATGACGGATTTGATAAGAGTGGTTCTTCCTGCTAGAGTAAGGAAGCGTGTTTTCCATCCACTAAGCTTCTTATTCATATGATCTATAATGTTTTGATAATCAACACTTTTTAAATGATGATTTGTTATAGGAAGCCCTAGGTATTTCCCCTTTTTCTCAAATTGACTAATATTCATCATTGTGGAAAGGTCGTTTCTATCTTGAAGACTAACATTTGTTGAAAACATTATTGAGGATTTACCGAAGTTTATTTCTTGGCCTGATAGTTCAGATAAGGTGTTAAAGATGTGGATTATTGAGGATGCATTTAGAGTGTCGGCTTTTGCAAGGAGGATAATATCATCTGTAAACAAGGAAAGGTACATTGTACTCAAATAAATGGTTTCACTTATATCCTTAAGGTGTAGATTCAAATGATGTGTACTTGTTTGCTCAATGGGTGATGATGTTGTTGATATGTGTTAAGATGTATGAGTCCACTATCAATCAATGGACCAGGTCCCTTGATACAACAAGAACAGTAATAGACAACACAAGCAATAAAGTAAACAACACAAGCAATTTACGTGGAAACCCCCTTGCTCAAGGGCAGTGAAAATCATGACATGTACTCACAGGATTTCAACCCAACTCTATCTAACTTTAAAAGGAGCAATGATTTAGATTACACACTCTTGTAACCTAGGAATCTCTTCCCCCTCAGTGTAGAAACTCTACTACAAAGAAAGAACTAAGCAATAACTTTATTGTCACGACCCAGGGGTACCTGCTAGATGTAACACGATGTACTTGACCCCGAAGGGGTCTCATACAAGCCCTTAGCATAATCATAAACATAAGTAATAGAAATGACGCGGAATTTAAAACTTTTTACAATTAAAGTCTTTTTCATAAAACCAATAGAAGTCTAGACATTGTCTCCATAAGCCATCTAATACAATCGAATCAATAGGGTCACAGCCCTTTATAATAAAATCTCAAAGTAGAACATGAGAAATAAACTAGAAAGAATATGTAACATCTCGCAATTTGAAATAATTAGAAAGAAGCTAATAATTGAAAATAGTCATTTTTTTTAAAGAATGAAAATCTGGAAATTTTGTTAAGTTAGAATAAGTTGAATTTTGGCCAACTTTAAATGGCCATAACTTCTAGCTCAGGATGAGTTAGAGGTACTTCCAGATATGGTAGGAAAGCTCTTGGAATCATATTTCCAACGCTGCTGATTTTGCACGATTCCGAGTTTGTATGAGTGAGTTATGCCCTTTGGAAGTTGGGCTGTTAGAATAAGGAAAGTCCAATCCGGATTTTGAAAGGGTAGTTTGGTCTTTTACTTGCCCAATTATTTTATTTCGTTTTTGGTAATTAAGTTAAGGTCTAATCAGAATTAGATCATTTTACGCTTTTACCAAAATACGCTAAGGGCTTAGGAGAAAGGAGAAAAGAGGAGAAAGGAGAAGAAAAAGCAAGATTCGTCAAGATCGTCGTAGTTTAGCTTGTGGATTTCGTCAAGGGGTGATCCCTATGAGGTATGTGAGATCACATAGAGTTGAATTAGTTCACCCACGTGTCAATCATGATTCAATTCAGCTAAATAATGTTTGATTTGAAAGTAAATCCTCTGAGTTCTTGATGAAATTCGTTTGAACTCGTATGGGTTGTGTTGTTGAAGTTTCTTAATGACTTGATTCATGTTTCCGGGTGAAATTTCGAGTTGAATCTATTGTATATTGAGGGTATTAGTGATTCTAAGTGTTTGGGGAAAGAACTAAGTGAAATTAGAAGGTTTAGAGATGAAAAACGAAGGAGAAAAGTCGGAGTTTTCTGGGCAAGGGCTTGGGGCGCCGCGCCTCTCAGAGCGCCCCACTTCAGAGTCTGAAGTTTGGGCTTTGGGGCGATACGCCAGCCAGAGCACCACAACTTCAGCTCTGAAGTTTGTGCTCTGGCGCCCCGCGCGAAGGTCGCCAGTTCTTCCCATTTCTTCCCCAATCTTTCGTACTAGTTCTTTAGCAAAGTACCTCTGTTTTCTAGTTGATTCCAACACTCTAAGGTAAATCTAAACATCATGAAATCATCCATAAACATGAAATCATGAACATTGAATCCATAATCCAATTCAAAAAAAGTTAAGATCAAAGTCAAGAGAAGTAAAAGTCAAAGTCAAGAGAAGTTCTTAGAGTTTTCCAAAAGTCTTTTCCAAATGTTTTAACTTTGTTTTAAGACTTAGAGTTCAAGTTAAGTAAAGTTTGAAGTTCATTCCTTCAAAAGTATATGGGGACTATGTATTCCCAAAGGGTTTAAAATATTTTCACATTTAAACAAGAAAGGAAACCTCGATTTCCAAAGAGCCTTCGGGTTAGTTTTCAGAAAAGAGTAATCGCTTTCTAAATGAAGCAAGAGAGGAAACTTTGGTTTCCAAGATAGACTTTGAACTAAGTTTTTGAGCACTAATCTCAAATCAACGAAAGAAGTATGTTTTTAAACATAAGAGCTAATATCATATTTTTGGGAGTAGTATTGAGCACCGATATGGGGGAGAGTTCAGACAACTCACAGCCCCCATAAACCATGTAGCCATCATGGGTAGAAAAGGGTCATACTTTTTAGATGATTCCTTTAGTGTTTTTTAGCATAGACTAGTTGATCCACTTAGTAGTTCAGGTTCTATACCCTCGGCAAGGTATAGGACGGCCCTGGCAGTGTGAGGCAAAATGTTGTATCATCACAATAGCTCTTACGTGATGGTTGTCGGTTAGAGAAACTCCCACATAAGTAATTGTATTCTTATATACATAGTTTATTGTATTTTTATACATATTTCAGAGTTATATGTATCTTTGCATACACACAGAGTTGACATCATGTTTTAAATAGCTTTTCTTTATATTGCACTTGTTTTAAACTGTTTTATATTTAAATGAGTTCAGTTATGTTAAGTTGAGTTGAGTCAGGTAAGTTCTTCAGATTCTTTTCAAAACTATGTTGTGTTTAGCATTCCAACTCGCATACTCGTATATTCAATGTACTGATGCCAGTTGACCTACATCTTACTACGATGCAGACACAGGTAACTAGGATCGGCATCCAACACATTGTTGATCCAGTGAGCACTCCAGAGTTGGTTGGTGAGCCTCTTTGCATTCCAGATGACTCTTTTTATTGCTTTCAGTCATTTTATTAGTTCATTAGGTTGTCGTGGGGTTTGTCCCGACATCCATCTCAGTTGTTTTAGAGGTTTCATAGATAGTCAGATGTTAGTTCTTTAGTTTTTCCATTGTCATTATCTTATGTTAAGACTTGAATTTGCCTTAATGGCCAAGTTAAATGTTTCATTATAACATTCCAGTTTATTACATAAACTTGTCTTTGTTGAATTAAGTCTTCCGCTGAGTAAGTAAGTCAGGGCAAGGGTTCACTTGGGGCCAACAATGGTTCTCGAGTGCCAATCCCGCCTAGGGTGTAGGCTCGGGGCGTGACAAACTTGGTATCAGTGCCCAGAGTTCAAAAGTCCTAGGGAGTCTATGAAGCCGTGTCAGTAAAGCCCTAGTTATCGGTGTGAAGCGCGCCACATCTATAATTAGGAGGCTACAACATTTAGGAAAAAGCTAGGGGCATCTTTGGCTTTTGGCTTTGGCTTGGCCCCTTTGCCTTGGCACTTGCCCCTTGGCCTTGACCCTTATAACCCTCATTTCAACTCTAGAAGGTCTTCTAATCTACGGGGAGTCATTTTATGATTTTACCCTTACATTTAGGCTCTAGTTTAACCTACTATTTTCCGGAGTGTTATATTTATTGCCCACTAAACCACCTAACTCTAGATGATTTAAACTTCAACTAAAGCAACAACTTTGTTGCCCACTAAACCAATAAACTCTAACTGATTTAGACTTTTTGACTGAACCAAAATAATGATCTGATTCCTTTATAACACAGGAATATATCTACAATGATAAGCACTGAATGATAAACCCTAAGACAACTAAGACGCAAGCAGCTCTATCAGGTCCATTTGCTCTTTATGAAGATACCTCTCAAAAAGATAGTTTTTGCTTGTGTTCTTGAATATTTCAGGAATGCAAAACTAAGGTTGTGTCTATTGAGAAGAGCCTTATAAATAATAGACACAACCTTAGAAGCCATGCTATTGGCCAAGGATTTTGTCACGCCGTTCTGGAGCCGTGCACCAACTCCTGCAGACCTAGAACCTAGAGGTTGTAGTGTACTTTTTCCAGTTGTCCCCTTTCTCGCATATGAACACCATTGGGATCAAGTCCCCTTATAAGATCCCTTTGTTTGTCAAATCATCAAAACGAAAAAATAACAATATGTTGTAAAGACAATGGTGACGTGTAATTATATCTACTTACACACCAATATGTTAGTGATTTGAGATGACTTCATTGACTTTTGACTTATGTGTTTGACTATGAAATTTCTTGTCTACTTGCTTTATAGCCTTGATTATATATCAATTACTAACCTTAGTTGGACTATGATGCGTACAGGTTACATGTACATAATATTTGTATTGATGCTATTTCTATACTTTTTTAAAGTGTTGACTGTGATCGAGGTGTCTATAGACTCTTCATTTAGCCGCGTACTTTCAGATCATAAAGTGAGCTACCTCCGTCCGAATTGCCGCAAATCTTCTTCATTTTTATGTCTCCCTTTCAGACATTGAGACAATATATTACTTAGAACTAAATAAACCAAATTAATGAACTTACACATGAATTAATTCAAATATATGTTATTTTAAAGCCTTCCCTTTTTCATAGAAATAGAGAGTGGTACCTAAATTTTTATTTGCCTTTGTAAAATTTACTAATGTGTTTTATAATAGCGCAAAGAGCAAGTACATTTACTAGTTTAAAGGATATAAATACATAAAAATATTACTTTCAAACCCAAAAGGTTAGAGAGATCAAATGAATTCTTTTCATTAATTGTGTCAAGAAAAAGTATATTAGCAATAAACATTATTCAAACAATTAAAAATCTTGACATACTATTAGAAAAGATAACAATAGGAAATAAAAATTGATAGTAATATTTATTAACTATACATCATCCAAAGCTAAACAAAACAAAAACTGCACTGGATGCAACTGCAAAAGTGACTTGTGCATTTTTTGCACTAATACTTCCTCCTTAGTCAAATAGACTATTTTGAGTAGTTGAAGATTCTAAAATGTTATGCATAAATAATATATTACTTGTTGAAGTATTGTTCTTCATTGAAGATATCTCGTTCAATTACTATTGAACAAAAAATCTTCTTTCGCTGATGATATAAATTATTGCTTTGGAGATTTTGATCCTTGGTTCACAAATATGATAACAAAACTGGATTCATCTTCTTAGTCAGTCATATGATAAATTTTTTATATCAAATCCCTCGCTCTCATTACCTTCTTGGTAGCCTTTCATAAGAAACAACTATCAAAACAAGACAACAAGTTTTACATGGCACAGTAAAATTTGTGTCCTCGGCACACTTATAAAGAAATCCTTATAAATGGACTCATAGAATGCTGGCAATTTTTTTAAAAATTTGCAAGTCAGAGCACATCATATAAGAAACAAATTGCACTGGGTATAACGGTAAGATAAAAAGTTTTTAAAAAACCTATCGAGATAAGTGTTTTAAGGATTTCAATAGACTCAATTTTAGAAAAAAAGCTAAAAACACCATAATTGAGTGACTTTGATCTTGTGTAGAACAAAGTTGGCAATGTGTTCAAACATGAAACAAACCAAGAATATTGAGAACTTTCTTCTAGTTTTTTCATTTTGGATGGGATATGTGGGCAGTAGAATAGATGTTGCCTATTTATTAAATTTTAGGAATCACATACTTTTAATATAAAATTACAATATCTCTCTTTTTAGTTTGTAATTATATTAATTCCTTAAAAAGTAATATAAACCGGATACACAATATGTAGTTCGGATACATTAAAGAATATCTCGGATACATTATAACATAAATCAAATACATAATATGTAGCTCGGATACATTAAAAACTAGCTCAGATATATTATAAAATAAACCGGATACATAATATGTAGCTCGGATACACTAAATACTGGCTCGGATATATGAATATGTAGCTCGGATACATTAAAGAAATAAAGGATTTTAGAGATTTTTAGAAATAAAAGAAAATATTGAAAATAAGGGAAACGTATATTTGAGTAATTTATGAAACAAGATGAATAATGAGAAAGGAATCTTTTCAAATTTTGAAAAAAGGTTGAAAAAAAACAATGACTTATTAGGACAACTAGACAAGTGCCACATTTTTTCTATTTGGAAAATGATAAAAGCTGACATAGGTGGCCCTCCTCCATTGACTGTGTTTAGTCATGAAAATTAAAAAATATTTTATTTTATTTTAAATATTAAATTTGGAGTTGTGTTTGGCTATAGTATTTTGATTATTTTTTAAATTTTTTTGGATGTACTGTTTATAGACATGATTTATACCTTTAATTTTTTAAAAATTAGCAAAATAATCCAATTTAGCTCTAAATGGCACCATTGAAGATTATACCAAGTCTTTTTTTCTAACAAAAATCTCAACCAGTGATGCCTAAGTATAACTCATTTATTTATTTTTTTAAGGGAAAATGATTTGATATATCTCTAACTTGGCGATTTAAAATTAATATAACCTTCATTATAAAAGTGACTCACACATATTCTTATTGTTACACAAAGGGCCTAGATATACATTTTGTAACGGTAGGGATATATATAGATTACTTTTGTAATGGTAAGAATATATGTGAGTTACTTTTGTAATGATAAAGCTATATGTGAGCTACTTTTGTAATGATAAAGTTATATGTGAGCTACTTTTATAACGAAATACATATCAACATCTAAATTACAAATTTAAGGATTATATGATCTTTTCTCATTTTTTTAATCTACTTTTGTGATACTTGACAAAGTTGAGTGATGCTCTTCGAAATTTAAAATTTTCCCACTTTTTGAACTACTCAATTAATATAAATAATCTTGAAAACTAAATATTGCCCCTAGCTAGGGTTTTTATAGGAAGCATCTTATAATGGGGGTTAGAGATGCAACAGCCGTCACCAACACACACACAAAAAAAAAGTATAATATATCTAATACAAAATTTTAATACCAAACCACAAAAGGAATACCAAATAATCTATGTGACTATATAATGTTTAGGTTTATAATACGATGATAATAAAAATACCTAATCATATTTTTATTCTATCAAATTACTTAACTCTGGTACCGATTCTTTTAATACAAAAAAATTATTTTCTTCTTTTGGTAGCAATTCACATATGACGAATTAGTCATGTGCTCTAAGGCTTAAGAGGAAATTACGTTTTATGTCTACGGGAAGAAAATATTTATACTTATTTAGTCCATATTTGTGTATAAACGTCTTTTATGGTATATATATTTATACAAAATTGACACATTATGTATAATATTGGTTTCTAATATTATGTTGTATAATATTTCCTCTATTTCATATTAATTGAATTTTTTAAGCTTTTTTTTTTTATTCTTGAGAAAAAACATAAAGTCATCACTGAAGTTGTCCCAAATTTTCAAAAAGTCACCTTAACTTTGCAATCGTTCAATTACCCCACTAAACAATTTTGAACAAATATTATTATATCATTTTTCGATCAGCCCCAGATTTTAAGAAGTAAGTGTGTTTACACACCAATCATTACATACACGTGTTAATTTAATTAAAAATATATATTTTTTTCATTTTAAGTTTTTCTTTCTTTCTCTCTCTTTTACTTTTTGACTTATTTAATTTTAATTTTGATTTTATCTTAAATTTCACTTCATCTTCCACCTCCCACTTTCAAGTGATTCATCCCTCTATTTTCTTTCTTTTTCTTCACCTTCCACCCTCACCCACCCACCACGTCAAGTTGAACTCCACTCCCATTTTATTTTCTTTTCTTTTTCTTCTTCTTCTTCTTCTCCGGTCAAATTCTTTATAGAATTCATACTATTTTTTAGACTTTATTGAATTATTGATAACAAAATTAATTATTTTCTAAGAAAATTTAAAATTTTGAAGATATCATCAACTACTCCTTTTTATATAACTTCAAAATTAGAAATGATAATTTTAAAAGAATCCATGAATTTCCTGAAAATTGAAAGAACTTGATTGAAATCGGATAAAAAAAACTATATGATACTTCCTAATCATCTTGAAATCTAATAGGTTTATATAAGAAAATATTTAGTTAATGTTTTAAAATTAAAGAGAGTAAAACTAATAGTAGTAAAAAAAGGAAGTTGAAGTTGTGGTGAAAATGGTGATATTGAAAGTGGGAAGCTTCAATTGAGATGACAATGAATTTTTGAAGAAGAAAGAAAGAGAAAAAAATAAAAAGGAAAAAAAAGTTAAAATAATAAGAAAGTAAGATAATATATTTTAGGGAAAAAGGACAAATATACCCCCGAACTATCGTAAATGGTATACAAATACCCTCTGTCATACTTTTCGTTCACTAATGCCCCTGCCGTCCAAAAAGCAGTGTATATTTACCCCTCACTATAACGGAAGACTTATTTGATACACGTGGCGCAATCCTACGGCTCAACCCAATTTGACCAAATAATTAACCCAAAATTTAAATACTCGCCCATTATCCATTTAACCCACCCGATATACCCATTACCCACACAAATAACCTAATCCAAAAACCTAAACAAAAATCCTTCTCTCAAATATCCATGGCTTGTAGTTGCAGAATCTGTGTATAATAGAGTGCATAAAGATCCATCGGGAAAAAATAATTTAAAGAAATTTCAGATCCTCCCGATGAAACGCATGCTTGCATTTGTGAATTTACTTGTTGAGAGGAGAAAAGAAGCAATTAACATGAGATTTCAATAAAAGCTTTACCACATGACCGACAAGATCAATTTTCCAATGTGAACCTAAGTTGAATTTCCAAAATCTTGCATTTTATAAGACGACTTATTGTATCTTCACCAAAGATAGTGCTTTTTTACTGTTTCGTTTTGTTTCTCCTCCACTTGGATAAAATACGAGGATTTTTTTTTTGGTGAAACATAAGTACGAATCGAAGAAATGGATGAGGTTGTTGTGAGTAGTGAAGGTGATTTGGAGGTTATAGGAAGGGAAGATATGGTTATTGAAACAGAGGCTGGTGGAAATATGAACAAGAATAGGGAAACAGGGGCTGGATCTGTTGCTGCAACATCTTCTTCAATTTTGAAATGGGAAAGATTTTTTACTGAAATGGTTTTTAGAGTTTTGTTGGTCGAAACAGATGATTCTACAAGACAGATTGTTGATGCTCTTCTTAGGAAATGCAATTACAGATTAGTGTTTCGCTTTTTCTGAAATTGCAATAGTTTCTTTGAATTTCCCCTTTTTGAGTTTGCTAGTTAGTTGTGGCTTAATAGTGATTTTCTGTCTAATTGGGGTGTAAAAAGATTGTAACTTTGAATTGGGTTCGAGTTATTTAAGCTCGTAAATGTGTTGATTCGAATAATATTGGAATTGCGTGATAGTTTTCTTGATAAATTGCAATGAGGATCTGTTTTTGTCAGTTCAAGTGTTGATTTTTTTTCTAACTACTATGTTTCCCCCATTTAGGACAAAGTTAGGCAGACTATTGGAGAATTAAGTTTGAGTTTGCAAATTCATGTAGATTTAGTAATCTCGCTAGATTTTGAGAGAATGGAATTTTTCTTTAGATTATTAGATAGGTTATTTGTGTAGGTAACGGGTCGGGTGGGTTAAATGGGTAATGGGTGGATATTTGAATTTAGGGTTAATTATTTGGTCAAATCGGGTTGAGCCGTAGGATTGCGCCACGTGTACCAAATAAGTCTTCCGTTATAGTGAGGGGTAAATGTGCACTGCTTTTTGGATGGCAAGGACATTAGTGAACGAAAAGTATGACGGAGGGTATTTGTATACCATTTACGATAGTTCGGGGGTATATTTATCTTTTTTCCCTATATTTTATAATAAAGTACTTGTAAAAATAAAATTATATTAGTTCATTTAGGTTGCTCACTCTCTGAGAGAGTGCACACCACTCTCTATGTCAGGTGGACGAAAAATGATATAATAATACATGTTCAAAATTGTTTAGTGGGTAATAGGACGATTGCAAAGTTAAGGTGTCTTTTCGAAAATCAGAGACAACTTTAGTGGTGCATTTATGTCTTTTCTCTTTATTCTTTAAAATCCAAGATGGATGTTAGAAGACGTTCTATTTTTTTAGGAGATAAATTACATAATTTACAAAGTTATATTTAGGGTTGGGCATAAACAACGAAAAATCAAAATACCAAACCGAATCAAATTATTTTGGTATTTCAATTTCGGTATTTCGGTTTTTGATTCGGTATTTAGTATACATTTTTGTATTTTTTGGTATTTCAGTTCGATTTTCGATATGTAATTTTTGTGTTATTCGATATTTCGATTTACCGAAATATATTATATTATAATATATTTAATATTTTATAATTTAAAATGAAAAGCAAAAGTAGGTCAAATCAAAAGTGTATTTTCAAACTTTTGTTACTTTTCATGTTTTCCACTTTACACTTTACATACCATCGTTCCCAAAGGCCAAAAGTGACCATCCCAGTTCCCACGTTCCCATGTCTACATACTACAACAGCAGCGATCGTTCCCACTTTTGAGTTAGCACGCAGCAGCCGCCAGTCGACCAGCACGCAGCCGCAGCACAGCAGCCGACCTTTCCAGTTTCCACACAGTCAGGCGCTAGCCGTGAGCCGACCATCGACCACTTTCCACTTCCGGCGACCACCATCAGACCCATAACATAAACCGAATCGAAATAATAAAAACCGAATCGAATCGAATTACTGTGTGGGCTCCGGACATCGGATGGAAAACTAAAAAAAATTATGTCAAAAAGCAACGGTATTTGTGAGGTTAAAAAAAATATTTTAAAAAGAGTTATCAAAAGAAAAGAGGTATTTATTATAAATGAATTAAAAAGAGAGTAAATAAACAAATTGAAACGGAGAAAATAGTTATTATCTTTTGTTGAAAAATTTGGTGCTTGGCCCTTTGTTTTATTATCATAAAAATTTACTTTTTCTATTTATTTTTACTTGTCCATTATACTACTTTAAAATGTTTAACAATACTTGTCTAGTTTATAATTCAATGAATAATTATCATTTTATGTCTATTTTACCCTTATTATTAAATACTACTCCCTCCGTCCCATTTTATGTGAGGTAGTTTGACTCGGCACGAAGTTTAAGAAAGAAAAGAAGACTTTTAAAATTTATGGTCCAAATTAATGATAGAAATTTGTGTGGCTATAAATCATTTCATAAAGGATAAAATGGACATTTTAAAGTTAAATTGTTATTTAATATAGAAATGTATCATTCTTTTTTGGATCGAGTAAGTCATATGAATTAGACAGAGGGAGTATTGATTTTTTAATAATTAAATGACTTATATTTAATAAGGATGATTTGATAAAATTATTTTTATTATTTACTAGTACTTCTTAATTCATGTGTCTAGTCAATAATGAATAACTATTATTATGTAATATTTATATAAGGATGCTTTTAGCTACTTTATATTTTCTAGTGTATTAGTTTGAAAATAATAAAAAAGAGTAATAGTGAAAAAATAACTTTTGAGTTATATCGTTAAATATTTTTTTAAGAGGTGTGTTACATTTATACCCCACTAGAATTATAATTGATTAGAAATATGTCACTAAGCCATTGGAACTCCTCAAATTTCAAAATTTTCCCACTTTTCGAAATATAATTAAATATAAAAATGATAAATTTTTGAGTGGGACGGCTGAATTTCTTTCTTTCCTCATAGTAGGGTTAGCTGAAAAAATTACAATCATGCCCCTATCTAGGGTTTTTATGGAAACACCTTATAAAGGAGTTAGAGATAGTAACAGTAGTAGTTTCTTTGTTTGTTTGTTTTGTCAAGCCCAACCTATAGTTGCAGCAGCTGCAAGTTGTTGTTCCTTTTTTGTGATTTCATTTTCACAAATATAGAATTACTTGCACTGGGTGCAACTGTAAGCAGGACTCGACAATTACCTTTTTAGCTATCCCAACATCATCTACAAGCTCAGAGGCGAGTCAGTAAGTTCAGAACGAGTATCATCTTATTATTATTATTTTGCATATACATATCAACTTGCTTGTATTCCAAGTATTCATATATCTATTCTGATTACTATAATTCATTGAGAAAATGGTTATAGGTTGCAGCAGTTGTTGAGTTGAGTTGATTTATTAGCATATAGAATTGTTTTACTCATATATACTTTACCTGTCATTGACCTTTGCACTAGAAAAGAATATGGTGTGAACTACTATAAGATCATTTCCACCACACCAATAAGATAAAAAGATCATTTCCACATTTAGCAAGTTGAGATAAGATCTTTCAAGCCAAAGGTGTCAATTGGACGGTTGGATTGGAATTGGAGATATTAGAATGAGTTGAAATAGAAGTTGGGTTGGATTGGATCTTGACCCGTTCAAATTTACTTTGGGCTCAAATGGGTTGGACTTAAAAACTGGTTGGGTTATGACTTCCCAATTTGACCCACTTAATCTCAATAATTTTAATATATTGTTATTCAAGTTTTATAACCACAATTTGAATTTCAATTTAACAAAATTTAAAAGAAGAAGTTACAAATGGATAGATGAATTTTAAAAAATATAAAAGCGATAGCAATTCATACCTTCAATTTGAGAAGCAAATAAAGAGTCTTAAAACAGGTTGAAATTGGAGATTAAATTGGGCTCAATTAAGGATTTTCTTAAAATGAGTTAAGGTTTGAATGAGTTGAGATTGAATTCAATTCAAATTATTTTGAGCCCAACCTTTAAATTTATGGACGGGTTGGGCGGATTACCTATAGTTGGGCTACCCCTATCTCAAAAGCACACAATCTACCTTTAAATGACTATAAAACATTTTTTAATTTTTTCATGTTTATTTGGGTCAAAATATAAAATGACTTTCCTAATAGAAGAAACAAATTTCAATGATTAACATTTCATGTTCATCAATTCCCTCTCCTTTTAGTCTTTGACCGTTTTGTCACACTCATATTGTTTTGCTAGATTACATAAAATTGCTTTTGGAATAATGTTTTTTTGCTTTATCACACTATTAATAAGGTAAGAAACTCAATTGTTTTCCAAGAAAACATGTAGATTGGAGCTTATAGAATGTATGAGTTCAATTCTTATTATGCATCTTTTATCCCTTTAAAAAAGAAAAAAAACTTGTATCTGGTATCAATCAGTAAATAAAAAGGGCAATTACAATCCCTTAAACTTGACACCAACCTTCACCGTCTCTTGATAAAAAGTACCAACACACATCCCAACAGAGACGAAAAGAAGTGAATTCTTCAAAGGAAAAAGAGGGGAGTGGGAGAGAGAGAGAGACCGAAATGTAGATGGATAGGAGTTTTCTGAGACCACAATTCTAACTTGCAATGAACACAGATTAACAGAGAGTTAAAGAGGGAGAGGAGACAAGAGTAAATGATGGTTGATGCATTATGCTGTTCAAATGCCTTGTGAGCACACAACTCATGTTATGGACAAGATTTGGTTAAACATTCAATGATACAATTGTTTTTCATTCATTCCTTCAGCATAGCCAAGAGCTGAAATAAAAGTTCCAGTATAGTTATATGTCCACTCAATGAGGCCATTCTCAGTCTTTCAACCATCACAACCATGGTTACCAATAAAAGAAAAGAAAGAACAAGTAAAATGGATAGTCTGGTGCACAAAGCATCTTGTGTTCCTGCAGGATACGGTGAAGGGTCGCAACCCAAAGGAGAGGAATGTAGCAGTCTTCTCAGACACAAGTATCAATGGTAGATTCCATGTCTCGAACCCGTCACCTGAAGGATACACAGAGACAACTTTACTGTTGCTCCAAGGCTCCCCTTCATAGAAGGAATAATATGACTAAAGCTAAATTCTAAAAGCACATAGAAGGAACAAAGTCGACATCCCCAGCCACTGCAATGCTAGAAACTATGATGCTTCAAATAGGCTATATTGTCTTTGACCTCCAAACCCACAAACTCAAAATAGTAAATATGCAATGCACATCTAGGACTTAGTTTTCAAGTAAATGATCTCTGTATCAATTTGGCGTGGACGAAAGTATAGCCATCACTTTCTACAGCACATAAGAATAGTTTCACCACTTCCCATATAAGTGATACAACATAAGATGTTGAAAACTTGAAGTCTCAAAGTTCATCTGTCCAGCTTTTGTGTTGGTGTCCTCCCTACTAGTGTATGCTAGAGGGAGTCCATTACAACGTAGTTTTTTTTTTGTTAAGGATCAAACTAGTTATTTATTCATTGGAAGATCACGGCAAGATTTAACTCATTCTGTAGCATGTAGGAAAAAAATATGTCTTACAATATCCACATCAACTTAAAAGTTACAGAGACGAAAACTGTAAGTCCACTCAACAGCAGCAAAAAGAGACAAAAATGTTCGTCTCAAACGCTATGAGCTGTCTATAGACTGGTCAAAATGATGATTAATTTACCTCACAGTTCTTGCACTCATTGATGAATGGTAATTTGTGCTTCTTTCTTTTCTGTAGGAAGTGTAGACATCATCGTATTGACTTGACTCATCTGGATTATCTGTGGCTCCAAGTCCTAACCGTCCTGAGCTATTCAATCCAGGCTTCTGCTCCACACCTCCATCAGAGTAATTCCCAATTTCAGGGTCAACTTGGAGGTTTGAAGGTGGATGGATGCAAGCCCCTCAATTGCGAACAGCAAGTTCTCTCTCATAGTCATCATAATCATTGGCTGAATCAGATGGTTTAACAGGACCTTCTGATGGATTAACCTCTCCGATCTCCCTCAAAAATTTGGACACACTCTCAAGAATCTCAGACTCTGATACGGTGGAGGGTGGTATAATGGTGGGGATATCCAAAGGGCATATCGGAGAGTAAGACACCCCACTACCAATCTACATCTTCCTGACCATACCAGGACTAAGACCAGGAGGAAACAAGGGGTATGGAGGCAATTTTCCACCTCCATTGGCAGTTGATGCTGGGATGGGATGAACTGCAACTTGTAGATTTCCATGTGGAACAGAGGACAGCACAGGCATCGACCCTGGAATATGAAATCGATCTGCAGATGGTACTGGAGGAACAACTTTATCTTGATTGGCTAAATTAGGTAAAGGAGGCACCTGCTCATCCACTGTAAAACACTCTGGTTTGCTACTCGGTGTGACAATCCTTGAAAAAAAAGGATACAGAAGTAAAAATTGCGATACATTCTTTTAATGGTACTCTTTATTACAGCTAAATTAGCAGCAACTACCTGCACCAGCAGAAGGATCTGCAGCCAGTAGTTCCCTCCAAGGACCAGCAAAATTTGTAGGTAGTCCACTCATCATCTCATTTTCAAGTGCACGAATAGTATCCTGATCATAGACTTCCTTGGAGCCCCAAAACTGTAAAATTTTCTGCAGTCGAAACTGATTTTCTTCCTTTTTTTAAGGATTGTTGTATATCCTCGCAAGCATGGGACCCAAAACGGGCTTAAAAGCAAGTGCCTCATTGTCAAGCTCATGAGAATTGATTCGTCGTTGCAAGCTACAGATACCAAAAACTAAAATGAGTAACAATAAGATTCTCTCTCTCTCTTTATATATATATGTGTGTGTGGAAGGTCTGCTGTATTATAATTAAAAAACTAATATATACATTATTTTATGTAAGCCGGCCAAAATGCTGTTAATCAATTCATTCGATTCGCTCATTGTGGAAAAGCCAGGGGTGCATACAACTTATGCATGTTGATAAGCGCCCAGAAACTTCATACAGCTGATGCACAACCAAAGGTTGAGTAGAGCTGTCATGTGAATACCAGAAAGCACCAGCACGTAGGACAGAGCAAAATTTTAGAAATCACTAACTAACCAATCCAAATCATACTGCACCTACGATTCCTGTTTAATTCAGAATAGGTTGATTTCAGATTTTATTTGAAAAAGTTGAAATACTGGTTTGGTTTCCAAATCCATGTTATCAACTGAAACCGAAACACCACATACTGATTGTTAATAACGATTGGTTCTACTATGAAGTATGAGAATTAAGGAAGAGGTAAAAGTAGAAGTTTGAAGCTCTATTCATTGTTCAATAAAACCATAAGACATATAACCAGTGTTATCAAAGGGAAAAAAAAAGGGTAAAAGAGCACCATTGTATGGTAAGTCTTTCAGAACAAAAGGTAATCAAAGCACACATTTTAGTGTAAGAAAGAAAATAAAATGTATATATGTGCATGTAATGCAAGAAATACCTAACTATTTATACCAGCAATGGTTATAATGAAAAAGGAAATTAATATTTTTTTAAACTAAGTGAGCTATGTAAAATTTTCATGTAAATCCAGTAGAAAAAACATATCAGAAGTGTTGATTCATATGCTTTTAAGTTTCTAATTTTGGTAGATTGACTAATTTACTTATGCCAAATGTCTAATTTCCTACATTATTGGCCTTTTTATCAAACTAACATATTACTTCGCCAACTAAATTTATTTTTTTCAGCACTGTCATCATCAAGATATCCATGGGTGATATATGCACGCCTTAGCGTCTTAGTGCTGCACTAAGTGCCGCCTAAGTGAGGCCAGTGTCCAACCTATGATAACCCGAGTTTCAAGGCTTAACCCTGGAATTTCAACTTTAATTTAGTGTAGGATGATTGTTTCTCTAACTTAAAATCTCACTTATCCTATCTTCACCACTCTATAAAAGTACATTGCTTCATATTGATGCCTTTAGGAGCAAAGAATAAGTCAAAAAAACATATGGAATGCAGTGGTGGAAAAGTGTGAAAAGAAGTTGATGAACGAGAGGAGCCAATATTTATCTTTGGGTGGAAGGTTGACACTAATTGATAGTGTGCTTGATGCCATGCCAACATACATGATGTCTCCAAGAAGTTAAGACTCCATGAGAAGGAAGGAAAGGGAGGAAAGAAATACCACTTGGTGAAATGTGATGTAGTGATCAACAACAAAAAAGAAGGGGAGAAATGGGTATAAAGAATTTGAAAGTTCAGAATCAGAGTCTCCTTTTGAAGTGGCTTTTAAGGGTTGCTTCTGTGGAACAAGGTTTGTAGAAAGAACCTCTGGATTACTAAGGAAGTCAAGAGTCCTTATGGTGTAGGACTATGGAGATCCATCAGAAATCAGTGTATGATAAAAATAAGCACTATGTCTAGGTATCTAGGATTACATTCTATGTTGACATAAACTAGTAGCATTCCAAGTTCTACATCATCTCTTTTCATTTTTAGGAATACATCCGTTTTCCTCGTCTAGTTCAAAGCTGGCATCAGCTTGTGATAATGGATAAATCACAGTTTGTATAATTCATATTCACATTAAATAGTATCATCTAATCAAAACTGTGGGACTTGGGGTGGAGAGGGAACATAGATATCTGTACATATCACTATATATGCTACAAGCACTAGTTGAGCAAGATCTATGATATCAAGCTGTCCCAATTACTGATGCCTAGTGTTTCAGGTAAGTGTTTATGATTATAAGGACATGCAGTTCGTATTGTCTGCTTGTCTGGTATCAGAAATCAGTAAGTTATGGGGAAGATATTTTTATCCCTTTTCTGTATACCAAATGACATACATCTTTTCCACAAAATGATGAAGATATTTTTATCCCTTTTCAAAGAAAGGCATAACTGATGGAAGTTAAGATTTTTTTTCCAAAACTAAAGGAAGAATTCAAGTCCAGTTCAAACTTTGGGCAAGATAGAGAATTCATTTTGGCACATGTATTTACTTGTGCAGTAAATTATTAGGTAACTAAATGATATATTACCTCTCAAATAGGATGTCATTGGCAAGATAGACTATATGCAGCTGTCGCTCAGAATCATCTAGGGAAAATACTCCGTCTCTAAGTGCCTCAGCCAAAGCAGATATAAATGGAGACCTGCATGAACCAATTCTTTGCACCTTTACTTGACTCTTTGGTACCATTAAGACTGTTTAGTACATTAGTCAACTCCATTTCAACATCTGACGGAAGAGGCCTTGATAGACCTTTGAAAGACTTGTGTGAGTGATCATAATCAGCTCGGCCAAAATGCAGAGAGAGCTGTTGTTCATAGAATGGTGGGAAAGGAGGTTGATGTAAATGAGGTGAACCCATCATTGCAGCAGAACCAACAGCATTGGAGCTACTATAAGAGGCATTCAAGGGTTATGGACTCATCATAGAATTTGATGGATGCATCATAGGCAAAGAAGGGGATGGAAAAGGAGCATTAAATGGTCCACCTGGTGGGAGTGTAGCCATCTAATTAAGATTATAGCGGTAGTAGTAATGGCATTCACCGCCAAAGAGGAAATTGTATGATGGATTACCTTGTTGTTTTTCGCGAATCATTGCTTCAAACTCGGGACCAACTTTGATAGCATACTCTACTAATTTATCAATACTCTTTTGGAGTTCTGGAGTAGATATTTAAGCACGAGACGAGAAGGAAACTAATACAGGAGAAAATCTATCAACAGAAAAGCAAATTCAACAATAGCTGCATCCACAATTAAGAAAAAATAAAAATTCATGCACAAAATCAAGCACAGATAGCCCATTAGAACAAGCCAAAGTAGTAGAAAAAGCAAGCAAAAGTCACTAGTGACGATTCATTCTCCCATGGCTATGCCTATATTTATGGCACTATCTATCATCTTCAGCCTTCTTATACTACTTGGAACATTTTAGTCCTCAAGGTGGTAGAATCTCGACAACCACTTGCCACTTCACCAACTTATAATGTTATCCCACGCCAAGCAACGATCAGGGTGCTCATTGACATGGGTAGGAGTACAATCAATTTATGACGTGGGCAGAATGCATCTGCTAGAGTAAATGACCAGGTGTCGTAGCATCTACTCAACCCTTCATATTTCAAATCTTTTCTTTTTTCTTTTCCAGTTCACCAATCTTCTTCTTCATCCATTTTTTTTCTTTCCATTTCATCAATTATCGATTTTTTTAAATTCTTTTTAGCATTTTCATCTATAAATTTCTTATATGTTTGGATGACAGATATGTACGAGCGATCTTCAGAAAAAGCATTATCGAACAACACGAAGCAAAAGGAACGGAAGAGAAGAGATGAATCGGTTGTTTGTCATACGGCGATGGAAAGTTACATATGGGTTCTGATCCAACGGTTAATATTGGTCTTGCCCAATTAGTTTCACAAACGGAAGATCTCGTCCCCTCGTGTTTGTGATTCGAAATTTGTTAATATTGGTGATTTAGTGAATCAGGAAACTCCATTAATGGAGAATATTTGGAACTCGAAGTAAGAGAGAAGAGATGGTTAGTGAAATTTCCAATTCTGATTGATTCTTACTGACTGTACACATCAATATTTATACAGAATACAAAAGGAAGAGTAAAATATCTAAAGCTCTATAACTAACTATTAACTAACATGACAGTTGTACATAATAACAGATTCGGTTAACTAACTAACTATACTTTAATCTCAATACCCCCCCTCAAGTTGGAGGCGGAATAGACATAGCCAACTTGTCCAATAAAGTGCAGTGCTTGATGCCAGTGAGGGCCTTCGTGAGTATGTCTGCTAACTGAGCAGCAGTGCCAATATGATGCAATGTTATAAGGCCTTCTTGAAGCTTGGTTCTTACAAAATGGCAGTCCACTTCAATGTGCTTGGTGCGCTCATGGAAGACAGGGTTCTTGGCAATATGAATAGCTGCTTGGCTATCACAGTGAACATGAAAGGGGCCAAGGCTAGGTATAGTCAATTCCTCAAATAACCTTTGCAACCAGACCAATTCTCCTACAACTTTCCTTAAGGACCTGTATTCTGCTTCAGCTGAGGAAAGGGAAATTGTTTCTTGCTTCTTGGACTTCCAACTAATGGGACTATCACCCAACAACACAATATAACCAGGGACAGACTTTCGCGAATCAGGGCAGGCAGCCCAATCAGAATCACAATAGGCAGATACCCTGAAATCTGCAGATGAGGACATGAAAACTCCTAGAGTAGGATCCTTCTTGAGGTAGCGAAGCATGTGAAAATCAGCACGCAAATGAGGCTCTCTGGGATCCTGCATATACTGGCTAAGGAATTGCACACCATAAGCCAAATCAAGTCTAGTGTTAGTAAGAAAATTGAGTTTGCCAACCAGTTTTCTGTATTGAGTGGGGTCATCTAGTCCCTTTCCCTCATGTGCTCGCAGCTTAACATTAGGATCAAGGGGAGAAGACAAGGGAGTGGAGTGATCACAACTGAATTCTTTGAGAAGATCCTGTACAAACTTCCTCTGGGAAATAAGAATCCCATCATCCTTGTATAAAATTTCCAAACCCAAAAAATAGTGTAATCTGCCTAGGTCTTTGATCTTAAACTGATGATGAAGGAACTTCTTGAGCTCAGTTATCTCATCAATATCTGTTCATGTGAGCAGAATATCATCAACATACACACCTAGAAACACAGTAGATGTGCCTCTCTTTCTGTAAAATAGGGAGTAGTCATGGAGAGAATGAGTGTACCCTCTTGTGTTTAAAGCTTCAGTTAGTTTTTCATACCACTGTCTACTAGCTTGTTTCAAACCATATAGTGACTTGTTGAGTTTACAGACCATGCCTGTGGTAGGAACAGACAAACCAGGAGGTATATCCATGTCCACTTCTTCATGCAAATATCCATGGAGAAAGGCATTATTAACATCAAATTGATATATATTCCATTGTTTTTTTTCTGCAGTGGCAATGAGTGTCCTTACAGTTGTCATTTTAACAGCAGGTGAGAAAGTTTCTGTGTAATCTATACCATGATGTTGAGTATATCCTTTCACTACCAATCTGGCCTTATATCTCTCTACACTCCCGTCTGCCTTGTGTTTGATTTTGTAAACCCACTTACACCCAATGGCCTTCTTATCAATTTGTAAGGTTGTGAGGGTCCATGTATTGTTGTCATGTAATGTATTGAATTCCTGTGTCATAGTTGTTTGCCAAGAAGGGTCTGTAGCTGCCTCCTCATATGAAGTAGGCTCACAATCATGAGAAACATTCATTACAAGAGACTGACTTTCAGGATTTAGAGCAGCAGGTGATATGTAGTGGTTAAGGGAAAAATGAGCATTGAGAGATGTAGGAGGTTGGGAGGAAATAACTGGAGGTGTTCTATGGACATAATCAGACAAGTAAGGAGGTACTCTATGTATCCTATGAGACCTTCTAAGGGCAGGTCTTGTAGGGTGGCAAATAGGTATGGAAGTATGAGGTAGAGTGAATGACATGGTGGGATTAGAAGGACCAATTGGAGAAGTAGTTGGAGTAGAAAGTGTTGGTGACAGAGGTTGATTAGTGTTGTTTACAGGACCTGGATCACTTTCTACAGGTGTGGAGGGATGGTGGTAATAGGAGTAATCAGATGAGCCTACAGAATGGAAAGGAGATGCAGGAAAATGAGTGGGATTATTGGTCAGAGCAAAAGGAAAAATTGTCTCATGAAAGATAACATCCCTGAGGATATGAATTTTCTTAGTGGTTAGATTTAGCACTTTGTATCCCTTTGTACATGAAGGATATCCAATAAAGATATGGGGAACAACTTTGGGATCAAACTTGGTTCTGTGGGCTTTGGGTATAGTGGGGTAACAAAGGCAGCCAAAACTCCTCAGGTTAGAGTACACAGGCTTGTGTTGATGCAAAACTTCATAAGGACATTTATTGATGAGAGAGGTGGAAGGTAGTCTGTTTATCAGGTGTGTTGCAGTTAATATGCATTCACCCCAGTACTTCATTGGGAGTTTTGATTGAAAAATGAGGGTTCTTGCTGTTTCAAGGATATATTTGTGCTTTCTTTCCACCACCCCATTTTGTTGGGGTGTGTATGGGCAGGATTTTTGGTGAATAATTCCTTTAGTCTGGAAAAACATGATGGACTCATTATTGGTGAACTCAAGGCCATTATCTGATCTGATTACTTTGACACTGGTGCTGAATTGGTTTTCAACCATGATGACAAAGGCTTTGATAACATGCAAAGCATTGCTTTTACAGCTGAGAAGATGTGTCCAGGTGGATTTACTAAAATCATCTACCATGGTAATGAAATATTTGAAATTATCATGGGTGGTTGTGTGGTAAGGACCCCATAAATCAACATGTACCAGCTCAAAAATGCTAGTACTGTTATGAGACCTGGTAAGGAAGGGTAGTTTTGATTGTCTTGCCATATGGCAAATGGGGCAAAAAAATGGTTGTTTAGGTGAGAATTTTACAGGTATAGAGGATATGCCTTTCATTTTTACAAAGGGAACATGTCCTAATCTATAGTGCCATAACAGGTCTGTGTTATTAACAGGAAAAGAACTAGAAGTTTTATCAACAACATTGTCTTTATTATTGATAGACATGGAATTCATTACAGCAGAATAAGAAGGACAGGAAGAAGAAATACACTTGTACTGTATTTTAGAGCTAGAAAAGGAAATACAAGAAACATGTTGTTGTTTTGGATGACTAGAATTGTTCTGTTGCAAGCAATCTGAGCAAAGGAAGTATAGGCCATCATGTGCTTTACCAATCTCCAGAGGCCTCTTCAGTGAAGGGGCCTGCATTAGACAAGAAGTATTAGAGAAAGAAACAGTACATTTTAGACTATCAGCTAGAGTATTTATGGAAATTAAGTTGAATTTAAAAGAAGGAGCATAGAGTACTTTGTACAAAGTGATCTCGGAAGTTAGACACACACTACCTATCTCTGTAATCTTAACTCTATATCCATTAGGTAGTCTGACCAAGAGAGGATAGGGTAAGGTTATCAGGTTCACAAGGAGATTTCTGTCAAAAGTCATATGGTGAGAGGCTCCTGAGTCTAATATCCATAGATCAGTTCTTGTTTTGAAGCATTCACAAGAAAGTTTGTCAAAGTCAATGGAAGTAGAACAAGTAAGAGTACCTGCAAAGTTCACAGCTCCACCTGTCATGTGCATAGCATTTTGATCCTCCATGGGGCTGAATTCTTTGAATTGTTGCAGCAAGTGAGCAACCTGTTCATACTGCTCTCTGGTGAGGTTGATGTTGTTTCCTTGGTCATTAAAATGAGACTCTGAGGATTCATCTTGATTTCCAGGGATATCATAAGACAAACTGACAGAATTAGTTGTTATACCCTTACCCTTGTTGTTCCTATGACTGGAGTTCTGGTTGTTGTATCTTTGGTTTTGGTGTTGTGGATCATGATTAGTAGGTCTGGGATTGTTAGTAGTTAGACCAGGAGGATATCCATGTAACTTGTAACACTTAACCCTGGTATGACCTAGCCTTCTGCAGTAATCACAGTAAGGTCTACCCCTAGGTGCATTGTTGGTGATGTTGGAAGAAGAGTAGTTTGTTGTAAAATTCCTTCCTCCTGATGAATTTGAGGAACTTGAGGACCCAGCCAGCAATGAACTTCCTTCAACAAACAATTGATTGTTTGGCTTGAACTCTCTTTGTTTTTCTTCTTGAACCAACAATGCAAAGGCTTGTGCCATAGAAGGCAATGGGTTCATCATTAAAATACTACCCCTGATTATGGTATAGACTTCATTTAACCCCATAAGAAACTGAATTAGGCGCCTATCCTGCTCTGCCTTTTGAAGATTAGTTTTAGCTCCACAAATACAAACACAATTGCATTGACTGGTAATGCATAAACGGTTAAGTTCTTCCCAGAGTTTCTTCATTCTAGTGTAGTATGTGGTGATATCGAGAATACCTTGACTAAGATCGTTGATCTCTTTCTGAGTTTGGTTCAGCTGTGCTCCATTCGTCTGATCATAGCAATCTTCTAGCTCTGTCCATAATTCCAAAGCATCACCCACATATTCGACACTATCCGCAACTTCTCTACCTAGTGAATTAAGAATCCACGACGTGACCATATCGTCGCATCTCACCCATTGGCGATAAGTTGGATCAGTTTTAGGTAGGCGTTTGCATTCACCATTGATGAAAATCAATTTGTTTTTCACGGACAAAGATCTGAGGACACTTCTTCGCCAGGAATGAAAACCAGTTCCATCGAAAGGGACAGGTACAAGTACCACACCAGGACTATCAGATGGATGAATGTAGAGGTGATTGTTGTATCAATTCCAGTAGACGATCCCGTATTAATTCCAGCAGACGATCCCTCATTCGTGAGTTCCACCATGATGAAGTAGTTATCAGAGAGGAAAAAAAAAATACCAGTTGAAAAGAGAAGAGAATTAGATCGATAAGAGAAATAGATCTGGAATTGAAGATCTCGAAATCGATGACGCAAACACAACTAAGAAGGAGTGTAAAGAGAAGGAACATAACGTCCAAGCTCTGATACCATGTTAATATTGGAGATTTAGTGAATCAGGAAACTCCATTAATGGAGAATATCTGGAACTCGAAGTAAGAGAGAAGAGATGGTTTGTGAAATTTCCAATTCTGATTGATTCTTACTGACTGTACACATCAATATTTATACAGAATACAAAAGGAAGAGTAAAATATCTAAAGCTCTCTAACTAACTATTAACTAACATGACAACTGTACATAATAACAGATTCGGTTAACTAACTAACTATACTTTAATCTCAATAAAATCGATGAAAGATGCATTGCAAGTTCTAAATTATCCATTGAGAAAGATTCCAAAAAAAGAAAAGGAGGAAGTAGAATATGTTACTAAACACTCTTCTCTACCCAAGCTTCATATTTTCAATGTATCTAGTTGATTTTGATTCATAATTTAATATATAATGTCTTCGTTTCAACACCCTTCTCTACCCAAGGTTTAGATTTTTTATGTATCTAGTTGATTTTGATTCATAAATTTATGTATAATGTCTTCGTTTCAATTTGAGAAACTACTATTTTCTTAAGAAAAATGAGGTTTGGAGAATACATTTGGTCACTGTTCTTCATCAGATTCAGGCCAGTTGGAACATAAAATTTGGTATTAAAACCTTCCAATAACAAAACATGAAAGGAAACACTCAAAACATTAATTTAACATATCTCCAGAACCACGCAGGAAAAAAAACTAGTAGTAGTAACAAGTTTGTAATTTATTAGAACTATTAATCAGATGAACTGAGACTGCAAATGCAAATGAGTTGTTTCTTTCTTCATTGTTGTTCTATCCTTGTGTGCTTTGGGCATTCTGCAAATTATATAAGTATATGATTTTAATTAAATGAAGTATATATGTATGTAGGGGTAAAGATGTAAGAAATTAATTACCTCTGTTTCATCCTCTTCTTCTTCATACACATCTGATATATGGACTTGAAGTCTGTCCTCTCCTGTGTAAGCTGCTATATCATTCTTAATCTTAATGGCTGAATCTTCAAGTTCAGGATTAATATTAGTTAAATGAATGGACTTTAAAGTGTGTATATCCATAAATGCACAAGGGATCTCCCAAAGATGGTCACAATGTTTTAGTATTAATTCCTCAAGTTTGGGAAAAGTTTCCGTATCAACTTGCCATTCTGAAAGGTTGACCATTAGCAAAGACAGAGTCTTAAGACTTTGATAGATGCCCTCACTTGCGTCCCACTCATCCTCCACGAATTTACAGTGCATAAACTCTAGAATTTCAAGCTCAGGCAATGCTGCGATTGCTGACAACAAATCAGGTCTCAGCAGGGGAAAGCTATACAACTGTAACTCTTTCAAGTTGTTAGGGAAGTAATATTCATTGGGTTGTCGGATTTTGTCTGTTAACTCGGGATATTCATAGCTTCTGATATCTTCGTACATTGCAATGAGTGATTCAAGTTTATTAAGGACATCAAGCTTCGGAAACCAATAGCCGTGTGTAGGTGGATCTATAGGTTCCTTGATGTGGCACTGAAGGTGCTGAAGATTTGGGAACTTCTCCAGAACATCACTCGTGGCTTCATGATCTGACATAACAACTTTGGATAAAGTTGTCAAGTGCTCTAACTTTGGTTGATGCATAATATTGTCCACATCCATTTCCTCTTCCTCCTCCTCTTCCACTTCAAAGAAAGAACAAAAGTCAATTTTCACATGTTTCAGCTTTGACAGTTTGAATATTCTGGGCAGTAAAACAATGATGGAAACTCTCGTTTTGATGATCAGAGTTTCCAGATTCTGGAGGTTCAACCACGACAGTGGAATAGCTTTTACATCAAGAGTCCGAATCCTTAAGAACCTCAAATGAAATAGGGACCCTATTTCTTCCATTAAAGAGTCTTCCAGCATAACCCTATCCAGTTGCAACACTCTAGCAAGTCCAAAGGGGCTTGTATGACAGATATACCTGGAGTTGAGATGCGAACCGCTAACTTTCAAAGATATGAGATGCTTACTACCAGCTGAACACTTATTATAATTGAATAACGTACATCTTTTGTGGAGTTGACCGTCGTTAGAATGAATGGTTAGACGATGGTGTAGGAAATCCGAAGCATGAAATCGAGCACCTGAATTCATTAACTTGAAAAACTTTGCCTTTTTGGCTTTTTCTGAACAAAAATCGTGCACAACATCATGCACATAGCAAACCTTGATCCTAACAGAAAAAGGCATACTCTTCTTGCAGAGGATATGATCAACCATTATCAGGCTACTGGAAATTAAAGCATCCAAGTAACTTTGAGTTACTTCCTCTAAACTACTCTTGGATGGGATATCATGATCCACCAACCCTTCGGCCATCCACAACTGCTTTAACTTAGAAACCGGAGTTCGTTTGTTCTTTTGAGATCTTGCGAAGTAAAGTAACAACAGCTTCAGGTGGTATGGTCAATGGTCATAACTTAATTGCATAACCTTCATCATCTGCAAATTGATGTTGGCAGAAATAAAGGAATCCAGATTATCTTGAATCTTAAGCCACAAATCCTTTTCCTTTTTCTTTCCTCTAACAATTACTCCAGCAATCAAAACAATAGCCAAGGGAAGTCCTTTACATTTCTTAACTATTTTGTGTCCAACATCTGACAGTTCAGCAGGGCAGCTTCCTTCTCCAAATACCCTTTTTTCGAATAGTTCCCAACTTTTTCAGGTGTTAAAACTTGGAGGTCGAGAGGATCAGTACGGCATTTAACTTGCGAACCTACCTTACTAATTCGGCTAGTTAAAATAATTCTATTTCCTCTATTAAACTTTGGAAAACATGATATTAACATCTCTCCTGTTGCAATATCCCACACATCATCCAAGACAATGAGGTACCTTTTATCGAGTAGTGCTCTTCGTAGCTTTTCAGCAAGGTCATCCTCACTTCCTTTTTCTTCCGAGCCAGTAACTTGCTGAAGAATCTCCCACAACACCTTTGACTTGTTATACTTTTGGGAAACAGTGCACCAAGCACGAATCTTGAAATGACTAGCAACTAATGTATTGTTATACACTTTTTTAGCCAGAGTTGTTTTACCGAGTCCTGGCATTCCGACAATCGAAATGACATCAAGCTCAGATTCATGTTCATCAAGGAGCTGGTCAATGATCTGGGATTCTTCTTTCTCAGGACCTACTGTTACCTCAACAAAAAGTGATGAGGTTGACTCAATTGGCTCGACGAAAGACTTTGCATCAAGGGGGTGATCCCCATTCTTATCCTCCAGCTGTAAACTGGTGACTTGTGCCACGATAAGCTTTATCTTATCAGTGACACTCGGAAGTGAGAAGATGAGATGCGAGAGAGCTTTATCTCTGACAAGAATGCAATTAATGACCCTCATATGCCACATCTAAAGCACGCACCCAACAATCTTTAACTACTCCACTAGTGTCATCCAATGTTTGGCTGACTTTGCCGAAAGATGATCTTAGGAATTCAAGGTATTCTTTCACCATCCCTATTTCGTTCTTTATCAGAGAAACTGAATAAGCATTGGAAATGAGTAAATCATTTAAATGTCTGAGTAGAATATTCATGAAGAAGAAACCATCATCCATAGGAAAGCGAAGTTGAGATGACTCTGGGGCTTTCAAGAAAATCTGTCTGATATCTCCCTTCATTCGTTCAATTTCTTGCAAAAAGTCTGGAGCTGAAAAATCCGCTTTATTGATATTATTCTCTGAGCTCTCCTCCAACAGCTTGCTCACCAGAATAGATATCTTCCTTGTAAGTACTCTGATATGTGCCAACATATCGTTCAATTTGCCAGAATGGATAAAGCTCTTTGGTATATCGGTTAGAAAGATCAATAGGAACTCCATCATGAGATTAATGCTTTGAGTTGGAGCATAATTGACAGTTACTACACCGGCCATGCGTCCTTGAAGAAGAATCAGATAATTTTGAAGAATCCTTGGAGATGCTTTTAGGATTTGCTTAACAAAGACTTGTAGTTCATGAGTTGAGCTTGATTCTTTCATGAGCTTAAAAGTACAAATGTATAGAACCTCCAGCTCAAGAGGGATTATGTCGATGAGTACAGAAGTGATCACGGAAGAGCATTGAGAGATGTCATTATATCTTTTATACTGTCCAGTCCAAAGATCAAAACATAATTTTGTTACTCTATCAACAGTCAATTGGAACCAAGGATAGAGATATTCAGTACTACTTGTTTTGTTGGCCGCGAGGATAGGATAGAAATCTCTCAGATGTTTGCATACTTTCTGAAGAATGTTGTATTCAGTCATCTGAGGGAGAAGCAAATAAGAAGAGTACTTTGGTAGATCATGGAGGTTTCTGATGAGGTAGGTATTCAAACATTATTTTCATCTCTGTTATTCCATTCCAGCAATAACAATAAGGAAGTTCTTCTACAACTAATTATCTTGTTTCTTTAATTTGGAGTATGTAAAAGTATTGATAGACATACAGATGATGACTTTCCTCCTTTTTCCATTTAATCTCTAACCTCGAACCAGCCTTCAATATCTACAAAATTGATTTTTCAACTAATCACATGCATATTAAATAAGGATAAAAATTAGAAACACAAGTAAAAGAAACGGCAAGAAGCAAGAGTTAAGTATGTTAACTGTTAAAATTTATAGGTACTAGTTTGAATAAATACAAGATTTCTCGCTCTACCGCTAATCTACAAGCTCCTAAAATTATTTTTAACATGTTAAAATATCTTACGTTGACCAGACTTATAGGCTATTCAAAGCGTCACACAAGTACATACACTAATAAATTTTCAATAATTTCAAAATTTCATAGTAGCTGAATTTGTGAGGTAGATAATAAGAAAAACATTCAAAGAGATAATTTAAATTATACTTTCCACTATTGTCCTTTGTGAAATCATAAATATAATTTTGTAAGTAATGTAATTTATTTCCTAGAAAATATAAAACTTCAATAAATTAAAGGAAAAATATGGAAAAAGTTTCAAACATCTACCTTGAACTTTGAACAATTCAATTATTTTGAACAATGAAAAAATCTCAAAATATTCAATTAAACGGAATAGAGAGAACACTAGAGAATAATTAAATTTACACAAACCATGGGTGTGTTTGGTAGAAGGAAATCATTTTCTGAAAAGGGTTTTTTTTTAAATAATATTTTTAAAGCTAATAAGTGGGTTTATTACTTCTTTTTCTTGTGTTCGATATATTTTCTAAAAAACATTAAGCAATCGAACATGAGAAAATTGAAAAAATATCTATTAATTCCTCCATATTGAACACGCCGGCCCTCTATGTTAAAAGTGTTTCCCGGTATCATGATATATTGAGATCTTAAATGTACGTAGAGCCAACCAAGATCTATATCTACATAAACTACGTTAAAATGTCTTCTTCATATATCATGATTAGAGACCTTAATTAATCTCCCTTTACAAGCTTGGACCCTATATGGGTGTGGTTGATACAAAGGAAAATATGCGAGTTTCTTACTTACTCAACATGAGAAAAATTGAAAAACAATTTTAAAAGGGAAGGAAAGAGGGTCGGAGACCGATCTTGAAGCCAGGAAATAGATTCTTTCAACTAATATATATTCAATGTCAGGAGTTGCTCGTAACTACAAGCATGCTCGCATCTAATTTTAAAATTGTGGGTTTGAGTTACCAAGTGAACAAATGATGTTAATTATGAGATCATCCAACATATTACATATACATTCTATAATTATTAAGTAAAAAATATAAACCATTTTTCTACTTCTTATATTATGTATGTTTCTTTCAAATCAAATGAATCACAAAAATGCATGTAAAATGGAAGTAAAGAAAAAGGTATGATATTTTTCCATTTTTCTACTTCTTATATTATGTACTAGATTTTGTTGCCCGTGCTATGCACGGGCCCAATAACATAAATGGTATGTTTTGGGGCTAATAACGAAATTTTTGAAGCGATTGTTTGCGTGGATAAAGGAATAAGTTTTTTTATCACAAACCTGTACTTTCTTTGACGCTATTCAAGGCACAATAAGACTACCCACATACAACATTTTTGAACAATTTTATGTTGTCAATTATCACGATTTAATTTTAAGAATCAGTCAATTTTTTTTTCTGTTTTTTTAATAAATATTTTAAGTTGTCAATTATCACGATTTATTGTATTTTATACATAATTTTTAACGATAGATTAATTTCAAGAATCAATCGAATTTTTTTAAATGTATTTATTTTTGAAATATTTTATGTTGTCAATTATCATGATTTATAGTATTTTTACGCAATTTTTAAATATAAAAAATTTAAAAAAAATAAGACAAATAAATTAAAATGGACCCAATATATGTTATTTTTGTTGTCTCAATTTATGTGACACAAATGAAATTTGGAGAGTCATCCAAATTTTCATATTTTTTTTAAAAATGTTTTAAGTTATTAATTATTGTGATTTATAATATTTTTATGTAACTTTCAAATAAC
>NW_006239275.1:412916-413050 GCF_000226075.1 Solanum tuberosum | reverse complement strand
TCATTGAATATTATATATTATACTTGGGCATAAACTCTCTTACGCACGGGCCCAGTAACTATTATTTTTTGTCCTACTGTATGTGACACAGATAAAATATAGTGAGTTATTTAAATTTAATATGATTTTTAAAT